>NC_041002.1:40442037-40742037 GCF_004193775.1 Glycine soja
GCATGTAGACTTGATAAGCGAGCCCAAAGTGACGTTTGAGTTTTTAAACATGCGCGCTTAGTGAATCTCCCCGCTAAGCCCAATTCAAAAATTTGAAATTCCAGAGAAGTTTTTGGGCTTAGCGCGAAGATACGTGCTTAGCAGGTTTTGCAGATCTGATTGGCCTGCAACTCGCGCTTAGCGGGCAATGGCCACGCTTAGCGAATAAATTGGTTCTTAAATGCAGAGAGTGGGTCTCACTAAGCGAGGTGGCTCGCTTAGCACAATTCTCATAAATGCAATTCTGGAAAGGTTTGCACGTTTAGCGAGTGGCTACGCTAAGCCCAATTCAAAAGAATTGAAATCCATAGAATTTTTTAGGCTTAGCGTAGAGCACGCGCTTAGCGAGACCACTACAGCTAATGATCAGGGGTTAAGGCACATAGCGCAAGCACAACTCGCTTAGCACCTGTAGAGAATTTCGCTTAGCGCAAAGGCTGCGCTTAGCGAATGGACTTCTGAAAATTTTCTTAAGTTAAATTTTCAGTCCATAGCTCAAGAAAGCTTTTGAAACCCTTTTTTTAAATGCAATGCATGCTGAAATATATTCCCATAATCAAAGTTAAATGTTCAACTAATGCAAATGAAAACAAGAAAAGAATAAAATAAGCTGGGTTGCCTCCCAGGAGCGATCAAAGTTAAATGTTCAACTAATGCAAATGGTAAACATCTTCTATCACTCCATACGGCCTGATGATGGAGCGATCAGCTAACTGCAGAGTCATTCTGGTTGGCATTATCTCCAACTCTCCCATCCTCTGACACATAAAGAGCGACATCAAATTTATGTTGGCTCCTAAATCAATAAGAGCCTTACCAATTGAGACTACATCGATCGAGCAGCGTATAGTGACACTGCCTGGATCTTTGTGCTTGGGTGGAAGGATGCATTGAATCATAGCACTACAATTTCCCTCCACTACAATTGTGTCACTGTGGATATACTTGCTCTTTCAGGTTAGCATATCCTTCAGAAATTTAGAGTAAAGTGGCATTTGTTGTAAGGCCTCTCCGAAGGGTATGGTGATCTCTAGCTTCTTGAAGATGTCTAGAAAACGTGCCAGATTTCTTTTTTTGTCCTTCCTAGAAGGTACCAAGGGATATGGTACTTCTCTCCCTTCAGCTGGAGATGCTTCTTTCTTTTTTCTCTCTAGCACACTCACTCTTGCTCTTTTTGTCCTCTTCTTTTTTTTTTTCTTTTTTTCTCATTTTTTTCATTTTCTTTTTCTTTCTCTCTTTCTTTTTCTGTTTCTTTCTTTTCCTTCTCACTTATTTCTTTTTCACTTACTATTATTGGTATCTCCTTTTGCTAATCATCTTCTGCTTCCACTTCTTCCTCAGCCTCACTCAAAGGTTCCACCACTGGGTCAATTTCTAGTTCAGTCACTAGCTGTTGTTTTTCTTCACCTATCCTCTTCTCACCTTCATTCAAGCTCACCATTTTGCTTCTAGTCATAACAGCCTTGCACTCCTCCTTCGGATTCTTCTCTGTGTTGGCTCCAAAGCTACTTGACGGTCGGTCTGCTTGTTGTTTTGCCAATTGTCCCACCTGGACTTTTAGATTCTTGATGGTTGACTCTGTGCTTTTTGATTGGACATGGATACTTGCATGAACTGAGCAAGAGTCTCTTCCAGCTTTGTCATTCTATCACAGAGACTAGGCTCTTGTTGTTGTGGCCTGTTAGATGGCCCACCTTGGTCTTTATTGAACTAATTACCAGGGTGAGTTCTCCACTGTCCCTGTTGCTGATTATATTGTTGGCCATGTTGAAATCCAGAATACCCCCCTGCATTAAAGTTTGGTCTTGGCTGGTTCCCCATGTAGTTCACTTCATGTGTTATATCTTTTATGGGTATGCAGCAGCCAGAATCATGTGCTCCACCATATATAACTAAACCTGTAACCTGTAAAACAGAAGAGGGTGAAGGTTGTCCAGAATGTAATTGGGTTGGCAACTTACTCAATGTTTCTGTTAATTCTTCAAGTTGCTTGGATAGCAACTTGTTATGTGCCAACAATGCATCCTGTGATGTGAGCTCCAGCAAGCTTCTTTTGGTTGGGATGTGTGCTCTATCACGCAAGATTGCGTGGTCACTAGCAGCCATATTCTTAATTAATTCCATGGCTTCTTCAGGGGTCTTCAATTTTATTTTCCCCCCTGCAGAAGCATCTAAAAGCTGCTTGGATTGTGGCCTTAACCCGTCAATGAAAATATTGAGTTGGATTGGTTCTAAAAATCCATGAGTAGGTGTCTTTCTTAGTAACCCATGAAATCTTTCCAAAGCCTCACTCAAGGACTCGTCTGGAAATTGATGAAAGGATGAGATGACAGCTTTTCCTTCAGCAGTCTTGGAATCTAGGAAGTATTTCTTCAAGAATTTTTCAACCACTTCATTCCAAGTCTTAAGACTATTACCTTTAAATGAATGGAGCCATTTTTTTGCCTCTCCAGACAAGGAAAATGAAAACAAGCTCAATCTAACAGAATCCTCAGGCACACCAGCCAGTCTGACAAAGTTACAAATCTCAATATAAGTGGCTAGATGTGCATACGGGTCTTCATTGGGCAGACCATGAAACAAATTGTTCTCAATCAACTGAATTAATGAATGTGGATATGTTATATTCTATGCTTGAACCTCCGACCGTGCAATGCTAGTAAAGAACTGCGGCACACTTGAGCTAGAGTAATCTTCAAGGGTAACTCTTCTTGGCTCATCAGCCATGATATTGGCTTCAAATAATACTGTGTGAGATTCCCCTTGTTTTGGAAAACTAGTAAATGCCTCATAAGATAGAGGTTCTTCTTGAATTGTTGCTGCCTCAATGTCCTGCAAAAACTTTTTATTCCTTTCTACGTTCCTTTTCCTGCAAGTTGCATTAATTTCCAAGTCTATGGGAATCAAAACACCTGCAGAAGACCTTTTTTGCATGCAAAACAAGCAAAACAACAATTAACCAATTCCAATGAACAATGAATTATGCAGTAACTAAATATTCACAAAATAAACAATGAATCAAAGAATAGAAAAAATAAACGCCTACAATTTGAACTCAACTTTTCTAAATAAAAAGAAGTTCCCCGGCAACGACGCCAAAATACTTTGTTCACATCCTGGTACTACTACTTATTTTGTATGGATGTGAAATCTAACCGGCAAGTGCACTGGGTCGTCAAGTAAATAATTAAAATGGATTGAACTGAGTATCGAACTCAAAGAACTTCTTTTACTTGGAAAAATGTCATTCAAAATGCAAGTGTTTGTAAAAAGAATTAAGTGTCATGAATTGAAAACATAGGTATTTTCTATTCTAATCAAAGAAACAGTAAACGTAAGCAATCGAATGTGAAAACAAATAAGTAAAAGCGTTGGGTCCTTCTACCGAGATACTTGATGCAATTAGAGTTTTTCTCTATTTAAAATTATTTTTGTGTTCTATACTGAGGACAAAAATACCAAACACCGATGTCTCATGAGTTTGGACTAATTTAAACTAAACTTCATTCGAAGATGTCTCTTGTTGAACTTAGCTTAATTTAGTTATAATCACAACATAATAAAAACCAAAACCCTGCACTCTATTCCTAGCAATGCAGTTATCGAGTCCTGCTTTATCAAGTTCTAAGGAAAAAGTACATTTTCCAATGCTAAAGTTCCTAACAGCACACACCAATGGGTGATCAAACCACAAGAATGCATACAATAAGCGTAGATAGAAACATTAAACACATGAAAATAACTTCAAATAGATAATAATAATATTTACATAAAGTATTCAGCAGAGATTCCCAACAAAGGATTTTAGCCCTTCATTACAAGGGAGCAGTTTTCACAAATAAGAGAAGGGTTTTAGAGAAAATACCAGCTTACAAAGCAATGGGGATTCCTCCTCCACCTCTAAAAACCTAGGACTTACTCTTTAACCTAGAATCTACCTAAACTTTAGGGCCTTTGCTTCCTTGCTCAGCTTTTCCTCTGCTCTCTGCACACAA
Organism: Glycine soja; assembly: GCF_004193775.1. NCBI lineage: Eukaryota > Viridiplantae > Streptophyta > Magnoliopsida > Fabales > Fabaceae > Glycine > Glycine soja. Next base: position 40,446,072 of record NC_041002.1, read on the forward strand.
TTTGCTATCTATTCAGACCTCTCTCACATTCTCCACAAGTCAGGCTTAAAAAAGGGCATCCTGTCCATGAAGGCGCCCTTTGTGCCATTCTCATGCTAAGCACGAGTAAGTGAGATTTGGCTTAGTGCCAATCTCGCCCTTAGCGCAGAAGAGACAACCGTCTCGCTTAGCAAGCTGCATACGCACTGGGCGCGTGCTGGCGTGGAAGAACTCTCTTCAGGCATATCCTCAGTCGCTAAGCCACTGCTGTCTTGCTTAGCAGTTTGGTCTCGCTAAGCGCATGGTTCAGGCTTAGCGAGACAACAACTTTTGCACCTTCATAATTTTCTCCTTTTTACCTAAAATTGAGGTGAAATTTACATTCAATTCTTAAGGAAGACTTCTACTGAGCACATATGAAAACTAAACTAGAAATATTTATAATTCTACCAAAAATAACCATAAATTGGGAGATTTATATACATTTTGGAAAACTTTTTTGTACAAAAGTTAGTCATAAAAGATGACTAACATTGATTCAATCTCATCAATTCCATTTCATGTTCCTATAACTTTCCAAACAATGTAGCAAGAGACATGTTAGAAAGATCTCTTGATTCAATAATGGTCGTTACCTTTGGTTGTCATTCCCTGCTTAAACATCTTAACACTTTATTGACAAGATCTTCATTTGGAAATATTTTTCCTAAAGATGCAAGATGATTTACAATGTGGGTAAACCTCTTTTGTATATCATGTATGCTTTAATTTGGATTCATTCTAAATAATTCATATTCATGAGTCAATGTATTTATCCAAGATCTTTTTACATCTGTTGTACCTTCATGTGTTACCTGTAGAGTATCCCATATATCTTTTGCACTTTTACAATTTGATACTTTAAAGTACTCATCTATCCCTAAAGTAGATGTAATTATATTTTTAGCTTTTAAATTGTATTGAACTAATTTCCTTTCCTCTTCACTCCATTCTTCACTAGGTTTTTCTATGGTTGTGTTTCCTACCACCACAGTGGGAATGTAGGGCCCAATTTCTATGGCTTTCCAGATATTCAGATCTATTGCCTCTATAAAAATTTGCATGCAGGTTTTCCAATAATGGTAACCAACGCCATTAAAAATAGGAGGCCTGTTTATAGAATTCCCTTCAGGAAATAAATATTTTGATGAGGCCATTATTCTTGAAGCTTCTAAATTTTATACAAGAATGAAACTCTGATACCACTTGTTAGACAAATGGCCTTAGTTATCTTAATAAGGGGGGTTGAATTAAGATAGACAAGCTATCCCCCAATTAAAATTTTACTCTCTTTTTTATTAACAATGCAACCCTTATTATGAGTTACTCTAAGAACAATTCAAAAACAAACTTCTTTAAAGCAAAATATAAAAAATAATAAATAAAAGAAGTTTGAGGGAAGAGGGAATGCAAAATCAGTTTTTATACTGGTTCGGCCACGCCTTGTGCCTACGTCCAGTCCCCAAACAACCCGCTTGAGATTTCCACTATCTTGTAAAATGTCTTTTACAAAGTCTGAACCACACAGGGGCAACCCTTCCCCTGTGTTCAGAAATCCTTACAACTTAAGAGACCCTTAGTCCCTTAATCAATCTCTTTGAAGAAGAAGAAGAAGAAGAAGAAGAAGAAGAAGAATTCTCTCTTTTAAGAGAAGGATGTTACAATGAAAGATCACTCAAGATTCATTATTGAATTTGCAAGTGTTTTGGCCAAGGAATATTTTTGAGAGTTATAAGACAATTTGGTATATGAGAGGATAAGAGAATTTGTTCAGAAAAACTCTCTAAAGATTTTCAAGTCCCAAGTCATCTATTTATAGGCCTTTGATGGCCATTCAAAAATCTCTTGAACAGATATGACTCTTGGGAGTTATTTTCGAAAATTCCTTACTGGTAATTGATTACCCAAATGTTGTAATTGATTACAGGCTTTAAAGTTTGAATTCAAATTTCTAATAGCTGTTAAAAAAAAGTTTCAACTTCTGGTAATTGATTACATACCTTATGTAATCGATTACATGCTTTTGAATTCAAATTCAAAATTTGTAAAAATTGTTTCACAAATCAATTTGGCCATTGGTAATCGATTACATCCTATGGTAATTGATTACCAGAGAGTAAATATTATATTTTGAAATCTTAAAAAGCTTTTTTGGAAAATATCCTTTGGCCAAACCTGTGCATCATCAATTAAGAGAACCTTCATTAGATTCTAGGAAATAAGTTCATCAATTATCTTGAATTTCTAGATTCTTGACTTGGATCAAACGTGAGAAGCGCTTATCTTTGGCATCATCAAAACTTCATAGCATATATGCTTCTACACACATGCATTAAGTGAATATTTGATGTATATGTTGGGAAATAAATTTAATTGAATTGGGAGAAGCCCAATCCAATTAAATTTTAGAGGGTGAGGTGAGCATTTGCTTGCTACACCCTATTGCCACATCATGTAGTCACACTTTGTGCATGTCCTTCATGCTTTACATGCCTCATGACACCTAAGCCCACTTAGTGGAGAATCTTGGACTTGATCGTGGATTAGTGGGCTGAACCATAGCTAAAATTCACTAATCATAATTAGTGAAATTTTGGCTCCACAAATTCAATTTCAAAATCAAGTGAAATTTGAATTGAAATTCAAATTTCGCTCCAATTTTGTGTGACACTTAGGCTATAAATAGAGACCATGTGTGTGCATTTTTTTTAACTTTGATCATTTGAGAATTACACTTCAAAGTTCAAACCTCATTTGAGGCATAAATTTCGTGCTCCTTCTCTCTTTCTCCCTCCCCTCATCTTCTCCTCCTTCAAGCTCTTATTCATGACTTCCTATGGTGGTGAGCTTGTGCTTGACTCATCTTCTCCTTGAAGTGGCGTCTCCAATCATCTTTCTTCCTTCTCCATTCTGTTGCCATTAAACTTCAAAAAACAAAGGACTTCATTGATGAAGAAGATCCAAGGCTTACAAGTTCCACATGGAGTTACATCATCTCCTATCCAATGCCCTTGGAGGGTAGGATTGCATTAAGAGACCTCTCTTATTCATGTTTGTCAATCCAAACAGAAGGTTCTATATACCAAATTGAAGAAAATTTAGTATAGATTTCAAAAACAAGGTTAATAACAACATTTGGGGTCAATTACCTATGTCAAAATGTAAAGAGCTAAGGGATGTTTCGGATTCTACTAAAAGGAGACATCATTTTGAAATTTAATATACTTATTTTCTTTAACAAATTGTAGTGATGCACTTATTCATAATCTGCAACTTAGTCATTGGGTTAGTTCATTAAGTATACTTATTTTCTTTAACAAATTGAAATTAAAGAATATTGAATGTTATATTTTGTTAATAAAATGCTCTTTTTTATTTTTAATTGTTTTAAAAAAACAATTCTGTGTATTTAAATAATACACTACACCAAAATTATATTATGATTATAAAATATCATTTAACATATAAAAAATAATTTAAGCAAATAAAAATTTATTATTCTAATTTAAAAAAATCAATAAAATATATTATTTACATTTAATCCAGACAAAAATTAGATATAACATATGATACACAATTACAATATTCTTTTACTTTTATCTTATAAATATGATATATAATACATTTTATGTATTAACCTATAAATTCCATTTAACTAATACAATAACTTTTAAAATCTATCAAAATTGCTCTTTAAACTAACATCAAGTCAACCCATGCGTATGCACAGATTAAAAACTAGTTTATACTAATGCTAATGTAGAGGAAAAACTATTGTTAGCTATTAATAATTGTTAGCAAAATTATTTAATTAGATGATTTCTATACTAAACTACTACCAAATATTTCATTTGTCAAAAAAACTGTTTTTGTTTTTCTAAAACACCTTTTCATTAATGCAGTACAAAAAATCTGAATTAGAGATGGACATTTGGGAAGAGTCATATTTTTATGGTAGATTCATGCGTTAAGGTAAAAAATTATTTTGTTGAATTTGATGAAATTTTGGAACAATGCATTTCTAGTTGTTCTTTGAGTGTATACTTGATTGTCGGTGAATTAATGTTATCACTTTCATGTCGTGTACTTAGAGATCAATGCGAAATGCTGCTGAAATTTTATCAACTTCAACAAAATAATATTAACCTTGATGTATGAAACTACCATAAAAAAATGTCTTTCTGAATGGGATAAAGCCACACCTTAAATGAAAAAGTGAGTTTTTCATGCATTGAATAACTTTGTGAGTATCACAAAGTTATTATTTAGATGGATTGAACTTGGATGAATGAAAGTCGCATGAGCCCTGCGAATAAGGAAGGCATGAAACAGTTCTGGCAATATACTTCTGAAAGAATTTGACCGGATGAAAACAAAATTTTTTTTTGTCCGTGCATAAATTGTTTGAAAAGGAGATGACAAATACTCAACGACATACAAGAGCATCTGTTGTGTGATGGGATTAAGAAAAATTATACAATGTGGATATGGCATGGTGAATTGACAGACATGCAAGGTGGGTCCCAATGTAAACCGTTTGATGTAGAAATGGGAGATTGCATGGAGGATATGATTTGTGATCTTGGACAAGAGTCTTTTCAATAAGAACATGCCCCTATGTATGATACATTGCAAACTGCTTCAAAGAAGCCTTTGTATCTAGGGTGCAAGAATTCCTTGACGTTGTTGTCAGCGGTGTTAAGTTTAGTTAATGTGAAGGCCAGATATGGGTGGAGTGACAAAAGCTTTAGTTCACTGCTTGAAGTCATGCACAATATGCTTCCAGAGGAAAACACATTGCCAAAAAGTTACTATCAGGCACAGAAGATACTGTGTTCGATGGGTATAGAGTATCAGAAGATTAATGCTTGCCTTAATGATTGCATACTGTACAAACATGAGTTTCAAGAAATGTATAAGTGCCTGAGATGTGAGGTATCACGGTACAAAGTGAAGGATGATGGCGAGTGTAGTAGTGACAAAAACTCAAAGAAGAGGCCCCAAACAAAGGTGTTGTGGTATCTTCCCATCATTCCAAGGTTTAAGCATATATTTGCTAATGGAGATGATGCAAATGACCTTACATGGCATACAAATGGGAGAAACTGCGATGGAATGCTCCGTCATCCAACTGATTCCTCTAAGTGGAAAAAGATTGATCGTTTGTATCTGGATTTCGGCAAAGAGACAAGAAATCTTAGGCTTGGACTAGCCATTGATGGAATGAATCCATATGGAAGTTTAAGCACTCAACACAGTTCGTGGCCAGTTTTGCTAGTAATTTACAATTTGCCTCCTTGGTTGTGCATGAAGCGAAAATACATGATGTTGTCTATGATGATATCGGGCTTAAGACAACCAGGAAATGACATTGATGTTTATCTTAGTCCCTTGATTGAAGACTTGACAAAGTTGTGGGACGAGGGGGTTTTAGTGTTTGATGGGTTTCAAAATAAGACTTTTCATTTGCGTGCAATGCTTTTTTGTACCATTTATGACTTTCCAACATATGGAAATTTGAGCAAGAACAATGTTAAGGGCCATCATGCATGCCCCATCTGTGAAGAAGACACAAGCTACATGCAATTGAAACATGGTAAAAAAAATAGTATACAGTAGGCATCGACGTTTTCTGAAACCTCATCACCCTTACCGATAATTGAGAAAAGCATTTAATGGAAGTCAAGAGCATGAAATCGCGTCGATACCGTTAACTGGTGACCAGGTCTTTCAGCGGGTGCAACACCTGAATACTATATTTGGAAATACCTAAAAGAAGGAAAAAATAGTAAGACTTTCATATGGAAGAAAAGGTCGATTTTGTTTGATCTTCCGTACTGGTCTGGTCTAGATGTTAGACATTGTATTAATGTTATACATGTCAAGAAAAATGTATGTGATAGTGTCATTGGGACGCTCCTTAACATTCAAGGCAAGACGAAAGATGGTTTGAATACTTGTCAAGATCTAGCTGAGATGGGTATACGAGTGTAGTTACATTCAAGGTCTGATGGTAAAAAAATATACTTGCCTCCAGCTTGTCATACTTTGTCCAGAAAGGAGAAGATGAGTTTTTGTCAGTGTTTGTGCTGTGTCAAAGTCCCACAAGGATACTCTTCAAATATTAAAAGTCTTGTGCAGTTGAAAGATCTTAAGTTGGTAGGCTTAAAGTCTCATGATTTTCATGCCCTGATGCAACAATTGTTAGTCATGGCCATACGAGACATTTTTCCTAACAAAGTAAGGCTTGCCATAACTCGGTTGTGTTTATTCTTCAATACCACATGTAGCAAAGTCCCTAGTCGTGTGCGTGATGTTGGATCCAATGTCACGATCAAGCAATACTTTGGACCAGCTCCAAGGACCTCCCGCACGTCTTCGTCCATGGCTCTTGAAGACCTAGAGCAGTTGACACAAAAAATCAGGGACCATCTAGAAGAGTCGATCACAGAAAAAATGACTTGACAACTAATGTTATCCTTCAGCCAGATGCAGTCCCAGTTTCAATCGCAGATGGAATCACTGGGACTCGCACTGCCTCCTGAGCCTGAGGTTGGTCCTTCAGTTGCTCGCGTCAGCACAAAGGAGAGTTATGTTGATCCCTCAGAGAATGATCCAGGCACGAGTGACTCAGACAAATGTGGGTTGTACGTTGAAGAAAATCCTCCTGCTAGTTTGCCATAGGAAGACTTTATGAGGGGTCCACAACTGTTCACAACATCCCTTCGCGCCATGATCAAGTCAAGGTTGGTGTTGAGGAACTTACAGATGCAGATGCTCATATTCCTGTACCCACTAAAAAGGTAAGTTAGTGGTGCAGGCACTTAACACCTTCCTTGCTTGGCCGACACATCTTGTCAAGCGTTTATCAGAACAGGTATTTCATTGTCATCAAATGCTTTTTTTTTCAATTAAAGTGTTCACTATAATTAAATTATGTTAATTAACTGTGTTGGATTAACAGGGAGTTATGGGACCGGTGAAACCTACAGATAGGCTGGATCATGATGTTGATGATCCCCTATATCTGATGACATTGACCATCCCACAGCTTTTTCTTAAGCCGTTGCAGGTTATGTGGGATGCTACAGTGTTTGGAGTGTTTAATGACAACTTCCCCTTGTACATAAAGCATGAAGATCTATCTGAAATAGCACACGGTGGTCAATGTCTCAACATCTCTATTATACAGTTATGGATTCTGTAAGACAGCTTACATAATTGTTTATTACCTAACTTATTGTTTTAAATTCATACATAATTTACTCTATTTTAACAACAATAGGCATATGACTGAGACAAGTATGTGAGCGGGGAATGTCAATGAGTATGGATTCCTCGAGTCACAGTCCATACAAAGATCTGGCCAATCACAATTTGAATCAGAAAGTTATATTAAGAATTGGATACAGAATTCAAAGAAGGATGTGTACCTAGGAGCCTACTTGAATGGGTAAGTTAAACTTAACAAATGAATTCAATTAATGGATAATAGTATAATAACTTATATTGTTCTCCACTACGGTTCACATTGGCAAATGGTCGTCATTTTGCCTAAGGAAAATGTTGTCATCTGATTTTGTTCGTTGCATAATAGGCCAAACAACTACCTCAAAGGAATTATTAACAGGTCAGTCCTATTTTTCAATACATTTTCATTAGCATTAGTCAGGAACATCAATATTTTAATTGTACAATACGCATCCATGCTTGTATTCAACAATACTTTGAAAAAACTTGACGATACTCTACAAAGTAAATCCAAAGTTGCTGCTAGGTGGATTATTGTTAAAGTAAGTCATTTAAACAATGCTTCTAGTTATATTTTAATATTGTGTACACTAATTTTTACTTAACATTGAATATCTAAATTTTATAATGTATTTAGTGTAATACACAAAAAAGGAAGCCCTGAGTGTGGGTATTATGTCATGCACGGGATGTCAACTATAATCTTAGGAAGTTTCAAGAATAATTAGGAAACAGTAATTTTTTAATTCAAACATATTTCATTTTTTTATAATTGGTATTATATATTATTAACTTATGTTTTATTATATCATGCAGTATTTCAATGATTGTAGACCATTGGAACCAGAGAGATTGAAGACGCTTCGCATCCAGCGGGCAACCTATTATTTGAAAGTTAAAAATGAAATAATTAGTGTTTAAGTAATTTTGAAATTGTAGTTTAGTTAATTTACATTTTTTACAATTTATGTTATATGCACATTAAATATTCTTTTAATTCATAGTAAATATTCAATTTCATGGAATTTCTGCCAAAATTTTTTTGAAAACAGATTGAAAATTATCTGTTGTGGTTCTGCTTTTAAATTTGCAGGTTAAAATGGATTTATTAAAAAATAGAAAACACATTAATAAAATCCAAAAAACAACATCAGTTTTTAGTAAAAATCGATGTTGTATGTATATATTAACATTGGTTTTTTAAAAAACTGATGTTAAGTTTCATTCACGATGTTGTTGTTGAACATGCAACATTGGTTTTTACCAATAACCAATGTCCGTTATCATAAAACAACATCGATTTTTGGTAAAAACCAATTTTGTTTGTTGACTACTAACATCGGTTTTTTAACCGATGTTAATATACACATACAACATCAATTGTTCTTGAAAAACGATGTTGAATGTATATGTTAACATCGATTTTGTTAAAAACCGATGTTGATATATGAAGGTATATAACTTTTTTTTATAATTATTACTATACAACTTCGATTTTGTGAAAAACCGATGTTGTCTTGTTCATGTTAACATCAGTTTTATAAAACCAATGTTAGCGGTATTACTTTCAACATCGGTTAATAACCGATGTTGAAAGTCATTAATAATCGATGTTAAAACCCTATTTTCCAGTAGTGAATTAAAAGAAAACCAAAATATTTAAGCTTCTATAAATTACAATTGTCCTCGGCTCATTTACATACTTTGAAAAATATTCTATAAATTTTTCAGTGTCAATATTATTAAAAAATTTAAAAAAATAAAGTAGTCAAATTAGTATTAATTTATTCTTTTTTATATTTTTTACATTCATTTTAAAAAAATTATCTTGTGAGGACAATACCTATTTTTATATGGAGCAATTTTTTTTACTACACATATATAAATAAATGAACCCAAATGCGTAAGAATGAAAATTAATGCATCTCTAGAGATGAATAAAGGTTTCGAGGCAGGTATCTATTTTTTTGTTTTTGAAAGAAAACTGCAAAAATAGGATGGACATAATGTATTTGCATTTTTTTACACATTAACCAAGAAAATGATATTTTGTCACTTTTACTAGCCCCACCTTGCTAAAAACATGTTGGATTTTAACATTAGATCATAAGCAAAGCACCAGAGCTATGTAGTAGACATTTCAATTATATAAAACATAAAAACACTACTGTCAACAAGTAATAAAAAAAATGTTAGAGATGCAAGCCACTCATGTTCCACCATCTAATAAAACCTTTTTCTTCATATTGCCAAAGATTGCAACATTAGGAAGGTTGGCCACTTTGAAACTTTGGGAAATGATTGGAGAGAGGTGGTGGTGGAAAAGCTGCCACTAATTTTTATTTGAATTGGGAAAATATTTAAAATGAATATTTTAGTGAAGATCTTGTCTTGTCCATAAAACAATATTAGATGGAAAGATAGAAAGTTATGGGTTAAAATGGTTACAACAAAGTTAATGGTGCAAACATTTAATTATTTTTATCATTATGGAATTCATTCCATATAAAGGAAATAAATAAATGAGCATGAAAACTCACTTTCAACACAAGCACTGATTGACAATCATTTACAACCTCTTGTTGACACATGCACCACCATGTGACTCGTGTCCACTAAAAATTCATGCCAAGTCTCTTAATCAATATAAATTCAAATGTTAAAGAGAACTTCAAAACAAATATTTTTTGTGATAGATAAGTAGGTACAAATTCAATTCACCCTAAAACATGTTCCAAGTTTTGATGCAAAAAAAACTTAGAGAGCCTACAAAATGGTTTTATCATCAACCAGTAAGTATGCAGGGGGAGAGTGGAGGAGATAGTGATAGAGGGAAATATGCTTACTCATCATTGATGCAATCTTCCCTAGGAAGGGACCAGTCACTAGAGCCATGAGCAAGAGGCTCTAAGAGGATTGGGTTAGAGCTGCTGAAGAAAGCCCTAGGGTTCTCATGAACCTTATGATAGATTTTTTAGCCCATGGGCCTAGGTTGGGTCCAATTATCTTTGTACATATTAGATTAGGATGTCATTATATTTGGTCCTTGTATTTAGGGCTCCATAATGTAGGTAGGGTATCCTAGAAATATAGGATTTTTCAGCCCTTGTATTTTAGGGCACCTAGACTAGTTTTTGTATTAGGAGTAGTTTTGTAATTTCACATACACTAAGTGAATATTTGATGTGTGTGTTGGAAAAAAAATTTAATTGAATTGGTAGAAGACCAATCCAATTAAATTTTAGAGGGGGAGGTGAGCATTTGCTTACTACACCCCATTGTCACATCATATAGTCACACTTTGTGCATGTCCTTCATGCTTTACATGCCTCATGACACCTAAGCACACTTAGTGGAGAATCTTGGAATTCATCTTGGATTAGTGGGCTGAATCATAATTGAAATTCACTAATCATAATTAGTGAAATTTTGGCTCCAAAATTTGGCTCCACAAATTCAAGTGAAATTTGAATTGAAATTCAAATTTCCCTCCAATTTTGTGTGACACTTAGGCTATAAATAGAGGTCATGTGTGTTCATTTTTTCAACTTTGATCATTTGAAAATTAAACTTCAGATTTCATAGCTATTTTAGAGCACAAAATTTCGTGTTCTTCTCTTCCTTTCCCTTCATTCATCTCCTTCTTCCTCCAAGCTTTTATCCATGGTCTCCTATGGTGGTGAGGTTCTTCTAGAATCATCTTCTCCTTGAAGTGGCATCTCCTCTCTCTCTTCCTTCTCCTTCCGCTGCCATTCATCTTTCAAGAAGCAAAGGAATCCATTGATGAAGAAGATCCTAGGCCTTCAAGCTCCAATGGAGCTTACATCAATCATAATTCAAGTCAAATTCAACTTATCCTTGTGGTAGTCTCTACAAACATTCAACGGTTAATGATTGTCTAAATGCCTTGTTGAATAGTGAATGCCATCCAATGTAATTGATTTTATATGAACTATAGAGCAAAGCTAGTTGAAATTTACTATACACTTTCTGAATTTTGGCAATGATCATGAAATTATGATATATGAAAATTACCTCTAAGTAAAAGGGGTCATGTTAGATCTCATGTCATGTTAGATTTGATGTCATATTAATTGGAAGAAAAACACGTAAGACTTTTATTTATATAATAAAGCATATAATAGAAAGTAAGCAAATCTCCTTTAGTGATCCTACTATTCCAACTTTATATGAAGGAAGCATTGGAGATTTATTTATTAAGGTGACACAAGATGTATATGAGGCATGTACAAAATTGGACTGCAAAAATGATGGAGTCGTATTTTTGGATTGTCATACGAAGAACATATGCTAGGCAAAACTACTAATGAGAGTGCAATCTGTCATATAATGGAAATAAGCGTTGGAGTTCAATTATAATGCATTTAAGTTGTTTTAAATTGAATATCTTTTATTTGTGTAGTATAATCCAACTTTAGGAACAGTAATAATTATAAGATAGTCTGGCTCAAAAATATTCAAAGTCCAATAACAATGGCTAACAATAAGAAGTATGCACGCAGAATAACAATAAAAAATAGAAATAAATCTCGATCAAGAACCAGATCCTCCACGGACCATATACAAGCTCAAATTTTGAAAACAGCCTAGAAAAGGAATCAATCAAGTAAAACGAAATAAAATTGAGAAAAAGATCAAAAGAAACAAACCTGAAGTGTGGACAGATTCTCAGTGCAAAACTTAGTAATGGTGTCGTTTAGAAACTTGGATTGAACCTCAATGAAGACTTTCCCAGACTGCAAGCAACTCCTGATCTCGTTCCACGTCTTAGTGTTATTAACCTTCTTTTGTAGCTAATTTAAGTAATCCCCAAGCTCGTACTCTATATATATATAAGAAAACACAATTAATCAATTAATTAAGTTATCATCTATTGACAAGTATGCACATTACCACGTGGTCTATATATGGCTTGTAATAAGTATTGTCAACACTTAACCATGTTGACAATGACCAAGCATCTTAATTCTTAACCAAGAATCACAACAACTAACATAAAGAATAAAAAAACATAAATTTGTTATGAGACATGGTTTTACTTTCGAGAGGCCACAATTACTATAAACACAATACCAACACATTAAACAGCTCATGTACCATGATCAATGCTCCTCATTTTCTAGTTAGCTCAATCATTGGAATAAAATTAAGAAATCATTGGTATATTTTCTTTAGCCTACTCTTATTCCATTTTTCTTTTCTCCCAATACATTTACTAAGATCAGCAAAGGAAACTTATTCATTCCAGAATCAACTTTCTTCTTTAACATGAGTAAATGGCTTGTGCAAAGAAATTAAAAATGAGGTCCAAAATTTGCAAGGCTTCTACCTAGTGAGGTCTGGGGAAGGTAGATGTACAGTCTTACTTCTCCAACTTGTGCAAATAAATTATTGTTAAAAAATTAAGAGCCCAAAGTTTGCATGATTAATTTGTCAGTCCAAAGAAACAAGAATAAGATGGAAGCAACAAACTAAAAAAACAAATATAAACAACAACTTCTACATACCCAACCTGCAGCTTCACCCGTCATATAAAAATCATATATAGATATTGTTGTAGGCTTCGTGAAAAATTTAGCATGTATTTACCATGTATTAATTAATATAAGTATGCATTATGATATATAGGTCCACTAACAAAAATCATAGTGCTAAAAATTCATTTTCCTCCAATCACCTAGGAATCTGCAACCTAGTCTAGTACATTAAAATTATATGTTTAACTAATGATTTGCTCATTGACATGGACATGCCAAAGTTGTTGACCTCAGCTAGTCCCCGTGGGGAACATCCATATCATGTTTATTCGAAGAGAAGCAATTTACTCAAACTCTGGATAGAGAAACTTGATTTGAGGACAACTACTATATATTATTATTACATTACTTGAAAAGAATATTGGTATTTTTTTTTTGAAAAAAGGAAAAATATACTAATTATTGGAGTACAAGGATACTTCGTGTCCTTCTACATTTTGAAGTTGTGTTCAAGCGATTACAAAAACAAGGTATGCATTAAACATGGTTAGACTTAATGGTAGAAAATATTGAAGTAGTAGCAAAAGCAAAATTACACCTAAGTTTGCCCATTTTTAAAGTGATTTTCTTATATTGATGAAAATATTTGCCCAGTCGTATTGTGCAAATCAATGACCTTATCCATGTATATGTTTATTCTAAATCCCATAGATAAATCCTCCTAGCAACCTATAAATATTGATACAAACCTTCTCCTTAAACTCCATCCAAAGATAACCAAAACACAGATTACAAAAAGCAATAAAAAACAATGAAGATCATCACATTGTTAGCATCATTTGTTCTTATTCTCTTTGCCTTGAGCTCACAACCACTACTTGGAGCAGCTGAAGCCTCACCTGAGCAAGTGATTGACACATCAGGGAAGGTTCTCTAGGCTGGTGTCAATTACAATATTCTCATATCCGTGGCCTACACAAGTTGTAGAAGTCCACAAGGCCTTGCCCTCTCAAATATTGGCAAGTCATGCCCTCTTAATGTTGTGGTTATGGATATAAGGCATTGCTTGCCCCTAAGGTTTATACCTTTTAACCCTAAAATAGGTGTTATTCATGTCTCTACTAACCTCAACATCATGTTCCACTACTAGAAATATCACTTTTTAAGTCGGTTATATTGCATCTTTTACGATGGTTATGAATCATCATAAAAGGTGAAAAAGTTATAAAAACAATTATTGGAACCGTTGTTATATATGTAACTTTTTACGACGGTTGTCAAATAACTGTCATCGTATGTCTTCTCAATCTATGACGGTTATAAGTTCAACTGTCTTAGTAAGCGTGTATGATGACATGTCTTTCTACGACAGTTATTATATAACCGCCTTAGAAAGTTCTGCCTACTACGATGGGTTATGAGGGACCGTCTTTGTATTTGTCTATATTCAATGGCTTTCTGCGATAGTTATTGTATAACCGACATAGTATTACTAAGACAGTTATATTATAACCGTCGTAGTATGCACTATTTGTTTTTTTTGTGCTTCTTTTGCAATTTTTTTTGTTTTTTTTTTCTCTATTGTATCTTTAACCATTTTAAACATTGATGGGAACCAAAACTATCATAGTCATTTTCAACATAAATAAAATCATTTAACTACAATAAGTTTGAAAAAATCAATATATATATATATATATATATGTAAATATATCCATTACAATACAATAATACAATTTCTAAGTGGAATCCATGTATGTAATAAGTTTAATTGTCAACAATATTAAATTGAAAACATCTTGCCTAAATCTCTTGGTCTCACTTTGTATGTCCATGAAGGGTTTCTTGTGTATGTTTTGTTTTCGCTCTCCAACACGACGATGATCGTTCCTCCGAGGCAATGCTTGATATCTTCCAATCTAACCCCAAGATCGGCTGTCAACATTACTCGTTGCCCATTCCAAATATAATCACCTATGAATATAACTTGGGAAATTAGGATTCAAATATAGATAACATCAGTAGTATTTGTATCATATCATAAAATCATTGAATAAAAGTTCAAACTAAAACAGAGAAGACACAAAGTATATGCTAGGTTTTCTTTTATGATCATCACTCTTACCAACATGAAAAATCATATATTTAACAAGTCCTATGTGGTTAATAGATAAACAAAAATTAAAGTATGAGTTTAATAAGGAAGTTTGTGTTAATTGATGTCTATTTGGCTTGTAAAGATATTTATGAGGACCAGTCTTAGGGCATATTATGCTATGAAGATGAGAGTTGAGAAATAATTTGTGAAGAGTACGATGAAGGGCGTTGTCATCAACGAATTCCTAGGCTCACCCAAGGTAGAGAATCTTAACCAATCTAGTACTTAAGTCCCTAACTTACAAATTATTAGTCCTTCATGGACCATTTGTTCATAGTTTTGACCAATGTTTAGGTGACAAACAAAATTTTTTCCCCCTAAGAATGTACGACGTGAAAAAATTGGTAAATATGTACAGCAAGAATAAAGCAACCAGTACTCAGCAATATCCATCTCTTAGCCATGAATACATGAGGGAAAAAATTGCTAAAAGTGTTGTCATAGTTCCAAATTACAACTTTGAGATGGGTGATATTGTATTGGATTCCAATATTTTATTCAATATAAAATTGTTTTCTTTTCTCATTCCCCAAGATCGCAATACATGTTAAAAATAAACAGTAAAAAGGTTATTTCCCCAAATGAAAGGGGTATAATTTCGTATATCAGAAGTAATTAAAGTGATTTGGCATACCTTGTTGATGGCTAGATGATAATCAGTAAAAAGATTATTTCCCCAAATGAAAGGGGTATAATTTCATATATCAGAAGCAAGTAAAGTGATTTGGCATACCTTGTTGATGGCTAGATGATTTCCTTGGAGTTGCAGCACCAATACGCATAACATAGTTATTAGTTATAAGGGTCTATGTGAAAAATAAAATGAGTTTTTTAGCATTTGAGGGGGAGGGGTGACATCTAGCACAGTACCATTCATGTTTAAGGGCATGTGGTGGACCCTAGGTTTGACTATAGTATACACTATTTTATTATAATTTAATCAAATAATGTAGAAGACAAACTATAGTGCCATTGTATTATGATTATTCGTGGGATTTAGGTCTACCAACTACTACAAAATTAAAATCAAACTATAGTAATTTTCATTCTTTCAAAGATTTTTACATTGTTTATTAAAAAAAAATAAACCTCCTGGTGAACACTCCTGAATGAAAAACCAATCATGATGGTTGCGCCTGCCATGAATCCAACAAGTGCAGCATGTGAAAGAAAATCCACAAGAAACCCCAACCTGCAGAATTTTAGTAGATGAGGAAACTACCTGAAAATACCAAATGCAGCTTGAAAGATTCCAGCAAATAAGGTAACGGTAGAGACGACATTCCTGTAGGCATCAGGATCAACAGCAGGATCCACCAGTTTAGGGACCAAAGAGGATAGCAGCAATGAAACTACAGCTACATGCCTATAAAAAAATGAAGCAAAATCTACTAAAGCTACTTGCATGAATTAGAAGCACATGAAAATTCAATGAAATGGTTTAAACTGATGTGAATTCTGCCAAATGTAACTTACGTAGGTTATTTGAAGTTTCATTAGGTGTGATTATGACATAATTATTATATTATCTCTTGAACTACGTGTTTCTTTTAATTTGTTACCCCAAGTTAGGTGCACAAATTATATATTAGTGCAACAGTTTTCTGTTTCTTTTAACATGTTTCAATGTAGTTGTAGCAAATCATTTTTATTATTATTGAGCTACGTGTGCATAGGGATTTCAAGGAATGGAAGCACGTCCACTCGACATAATTAATATTTGAAATAAATGGTGAGTATGAATTTTTTATAATTAGATGTTTAGTGCAGGAAGTACAATAGGGAATCAAGAGAGTAATTGATGTGTGGGTAATTGAAAAAGTAAAGAAGCCTAATTTTAAACAATCCATAATGACAAATAAGTCTTCCCCAGTGATAAAAAGAAAAACTAAAAACAAATAAGTTAAAAATAAATAAATAGAATTTATTCAAATAGTTTCAATATATAATATGTGCATAAAAATCAAATAATTTTCAAATAATTATTTAAAAAGAAATACTTTTACGTCATCCCTAAATGCTTTTATATATGCCAAAATCACTATATATATATATATATATATATATATATATATATATATATATATATATATATATAAATTAATAATGGTAGTGGTTGATTAAAAATAAATAACTAATGGTACATAGTGTCTAAAAAGCTTACTTTTTTACAGCTAAAAAGTTTACTTTTTAAAAAATATTTCAGTATTAGCTAATTAGGACTCTTAATTTTGCTATTTATGATTCGATTTTCAATTACTTAGAGAGTTACTCACGATCTTTCTATAGATTAATCTTCCACTATCAGTTAAACATACCTTTAGTCATGCATGAAAATAAATTAAAAAACAAATTAATTAAATTCAATTTAAAAAAATTGTAATAAAAATCTAATAGATTTTTAAAAATAAAGCGTGTTTAAGTCATCAGGTTAATGATATTCACTTATAATTAAGTTATTTATAATCATTTGTGTAATATATGTTTTATATAAAACTTAATTTGTAAATAAAATTGTTAATAATTTGGTGCTCAAACAAGAAAAACAAAAAACCTATGTGTGCTCAATGTTATGGTTGGGCTATAATATATGTTTTATATAAAAAATTTATAAGGTTATAATATGCTGATTTGATTAAACTTCGGGTTAATTTCCTTTTCAAAATTCAACTAGATATGTCAAGTTACGGCTGGGCTATGGTAACTCAAACCCGAGTGAGACCAAACATGCATTGACCATGAGGCTTTGAGTTTGATATATTGTTGGGTCGCAGGCTTCCTTCTCCAATTTATTAGGAAATCACAGTTTGGCTCCAATTTATTAGGAAATATTGACTATTTAATTTTATAAAAATGTTTTAAAGTTTAATTCTGTTTAAATAAAATTAATTTTAATATTTATACACTTCCTAGCATGCAAAATAGTCATCATGAAGGTATATAAAAGAATAATCCAATACCTTACACCACCCTCATTATGCCCAGGCTTATTTGTATTGCAGATATTGCATTTAGTCCGCTTTGCCCAATTGATATTCCCACACCTAAGTGAAAAAAAAAAAACATGAGAGCCAATTCAAACATTAAATTTTTTATTTTAAAAATCATGCATAAACCACAAAAGAGTACACGTGATGTGCAAATTCAACGTCAAGTATAAATACCTCAGGCCAAGTGTTAATTATAACATGACTCACAAGAAATGAAAAAACTTGGTCAACATTAAAACATTTAGTGATGATGGAATAGAAAATAATTATGAAGAAACACACAGGAGAGAAAAGAACACAAAGGCAATATAACATAATCATACATTGGACAAGGCCAATCATTGGGACCAAAGAGTCCTCCACCAGCTGGCCGGCCAATACCCCCTGATTCTTGTGCAGCACATCCCTTGCCACGGCCACCAGCCCCTGAAATTCCAGAAGCACCAGCAGGACGAGCAGTTCCACAGCGATTACAAGCACCACGAAAAGCAAAGTTCACATTGGAGCAACTGCTATGAGAAGGAAAAATGTTATTCTCTCAATACTAAATCATCTAAAATGACTGAAGTGAGTAGAAGAGCAAGAAAGAGCTGCTCACCAATTTCATATCACAGACCTTGTTTTCAGACACAACCAATTTGTTGTTAAACCATTCAACAACGGCATGCGGATCCTCATATGTTACGGTAGCATCTCCTTTTGGTTCATTAGTTTCTTTGTCTCGATATAACCATATTTTTGGTCTCCCTGTACGTTTATCTTTCAGCAAAGTATGAATTGCAAAGGAAATAAGACTAACAGTTTAGAAATAAAATGCAACGCAGAGAAGGTAAAAAAAAAGACAAGAAACAATATTATGTGGAGAGAAATGCAAAAAATGACAAATCAATCATTAATTGAAAATTTGAACCTATTGTTCATGTAAACAATAGGAAAGACATTTTGAAGGGGCATGCATAATGCAGACTCCATACCTTTATTAATCCGATGGTACCAAAATATTCAACCAGCATAATATCGTTAGTCCCATAGGGCAAGTTGCATACATAGACAGACCCATTTGAAGGGGCATGATTTCCAGGATTGGTTGCCATGGGGCCTTAACTCATGAAACAAAAGCAACCAGAGCTCTGAAAATGAGCAAGCCAATTAATTGACTTGCTAATTTCTAATGTATGAATATTTCTAATGAGTAGCCACCATAATATCTCTAATGTATGAATATTTCTTTTGCATGTTTTTTGTTTTCTTGAGGTGATGATAGAAGCAAGCAAAGGGTGTTACAATTATTACTAGAGAGGTTATGGTCCTTATGGAAAAGGACATTGATAACATATACCATTTGTGGTACAAAAAACAACAGAAGTGAGTAGTGACATTTAAATAAACTAGTTGGAATATTAATTTTTGAATTAATAAAAGTTTGAAGGCTCCCACCAAAGTGGCATAGTGGCAGAGTTACAGCTTACAGAGAGGACTGAAATGCATGCACAACACAGCTCTGATAAATTGACAGAACTTTGACTCCAAATTGCACAAGCAATGAATTCACTAATTATGTGCCCTTCTGATATTGCCACCTTCAATGACAACTTCATCCTTTGTAGGCACATAAATCCCAAAACTGGCAGGTCGCTTATGCATACTGGCAATAATTATTTGTCTCTTCCAAAAATCACAAGTGTTAATTTCTTTGTCATCTAACTTCAACTGATTAGCACATAAGACCAGATGTAAGTTTAGAAAGAAGAAGAAAATCCAAATAAAGGTAAGAAATGCAAAGATAATATTAAACAGAAAATGCTACAAACTACAAAAATTATATGATATCTAAAAATCACATTGAGGTACAGTAAAATCTAAAATATCATACTCAACACTGAACAACACACATATATATAGACAAACACAAATGAAAACATACTGCACAAAGTAACAAACAAATAGACAAAGATGGAGACAAAGAGTTAGAGCAGGGAGGGTGTGAAAGTAAACAATATAACTTACCCTTTCTGGGTAGGAGAAGAAGCTGAATACTTGTGCTCTATACCATCGATCACAACACAAAGGATTTCCTTCCAACCACAAGCTTTGAAGATATGGAAGCCCCGCAAAAAATTCTAGCTTTGAAAAATTGGAAATAATATTGTAGGAAACATCAAGTCCTTCAAGTGACTTCAAATTCTCAATCCCACGCAAAGTAGTTAGAGCATTGTTCCTCAAAACTAGTTTAAAAATAAGACCGGAAACATGCATGGTCCAACAAAATTGTATATGGGTCTCCAGAGCAAATCCCTAAATGAAAGGCATATAACTAAAAAAAAGATATTAACTTTTCTACAAATAAGTTGTTTTCATTGCATTTAAGGATCCTGTCATCCAACTTTCAATCCTGAAATATCAATCCATTTTCCATGAATCATAGAAGTCAGCACAGCAAGAAAATTAAGACATGTAGTTGGCGACATTAATGAAATCATTTAGATTCTCATTGTAAAGAGAATGTATGAGAACTGAAAGCACAAAAAGGAACATGCTTAAAATAAATATAGCACAACAGTTAATTATGGGAATTTTGGAACATACACTATTATGGATATACCCTGGCAAGTGTGTTGCACATAAGTATCTACCCTTATCACTACTAAAAAATTGATTTTTTACGATGCACATTCTAAGATGGTTATATGTAACTGCCTTAGAATGTCACGCGGTGGCAGTTTTGTAATTAAGAAGACTAATTTTTCTTTTTATGACACACATTCTAAGGCGGTTCCAAGAACCTCCTTAGAATGTACTAGGAGCAACGTAAACAACAACGGGTTTATACACAAAAACGTCATTGTTTTTTCTGCTTAATTACATAATTACCACTCCGCATGCAATTTGAAATCCCTAAAGCCCCTTCAGCCTCTTGCGCTTCCTCTTGCCTTGGCCACCAGCATCACCCACTTTCGTGATGAGCTCCACGCCGTCCTTGGCTGCCGCTGCTCCAACGATGACGATTCTTCTTCTTTTATTTCTCACCACCTTCTAGATTCTTCTACCGTCTTCGCCTACCACTTACTTGCTTGCTCCTACACTTATCTAGGTTAGCTCACTCTCTATTTCTTCATTTGTTGCATCACTTCTATACACAGGCACGTTTGCTGATTCTCGCACGTGTTTTTATTCACGTGATTTGGATTTGCATGAACTCAATCGTCGATGGGGCACAAAAAGCGATGCAACACCGCGTGCAATGTTTCCGATGACAACCCTAGGAAGATTGAATTGGCCACGTTCCAATCTGAGGGTTCCGATTACTCCACGATCAAGCTCGAATGTGAGTGTGCATTCACCATGCTCCGCTGCAGGAACCACACCAAGCAAATGAAGCAGTTGAAGGAGATTTGCGCCAGAGAGGAGGGCTCGCCTCACGCCGCGTTTGTCAACCAAGTCCAAAACCTAATGTGCTTCAAGACGGCAATGGTCATCACCGACCTGAGCTCAAAGCAGCGACATTTGAGGAATGCACTCAAGTAGGCTCGGCTCGGCGTCTAACACCACTGATTCCTTCAAGTCAAATGTTTTCAGGCATTTCGGCAGAGAAAAGCCCATTCCAAAATTGATGATGTATGAATCTGTGAGGTGATTTGTTTTGCATGTTGTTGCTCTTTCGGAGAACTTGTTTCCCCGGGAGGCAGATGAAGAGCATGGTGGAGTCGAAGATATGATGAGGTTGGCTTACTTGAACGAGCATGGCAGAGTATGGCCTTGAAATGTTCATTTACTTTCAAATAAGTTTCCTTTGTTTGTGGATGTATTTTGTTTCATGTAATAATGGGTTCAACCTGGTGTCTCAACTCCCAAATGAAAAAACTTATGCTTTATTGTAGTTATCAGAAAGTAAATTTTTTGCCATGAGTTTTAGGGAAATTAATGGTTGAGTATACTGAGGAAATCATCATATGCTTTTATGTTCCCGATCTCTAAGGTTTCCTTGCTACACTTCTCTATAACACCACTAACATTTTTTTTGTCTCTTTAATTTACAAAAAGGCCCAAGCTGGAGCAGATGTTGTCAGTCCTAGTGATATGATGGATGGTCGGGTAGGAGCACTACGTGCAACTCTGGATGTTGAAGGCTTCCAGCATGTTTCTATAATGTCCTATACAACAATGTAAGTTTTTTACTTGCCATTTCTTTTTCTTATCTCATTTTCTATTTATGCCAGCTTGCATTGGAAATTACTGAAAATTTAGTTAGTGATGGAGATATGTAGATGCATCCAAAATTGAACTTACTATTATATGTGTAATCAGTTTTACATTATTGATTGTTGGTTTGCTCATTAATTTGGCATGGCTGAACAAAAGTTATCAGATGAACCCAACTAATTACAGAGAGGCTCTGACTGAGATGCGGGAGGATGAATCTGAAGGAGTTGACATTCTCTTGGTTGGTTCCCTATACTATTTTCTTTTACAAACTTGTAAAAAAAAATGGATTTGCAAGTGAAGCCTAGTCTTCTCTAACAGATGGCATGGTATATATTTGGGTTCATAGTTAATATATATATATATATATATATATATATATATATATATATATATATATGGTTTAAAAGTGATTGCTCTTAGGCCCATATGCTATTACATGGCATCAAATTCTAACCCAATTCTTTTAAAAAAGGATTGAATGGAAATATGTTTCTGTAACAATCATTATATATGTGGCCCTTAAGTGTTGCAATTTGGGAATATGAACTCCCTGCGCTGTTAATTAAATTTTTAACTGTCCACTAATGAAATGCACAAAGGCTATATTGATATGAAGTTGAAGAAGAAATTTATTTGGTTTGCTAGTTTAGTAGTTTATCAATTATAAATTACTTTATTCTATGTGTTCTGAAAAGATTGTGCAACTTTTACTACCTCTTCGCTTGACTCTCTGTGGGGTCTGGAGCTTTGTCTAGACAGTAGAAGATGTATGAAAAATAGACAAAATACAAAAATAGTTGGTGTAGAATGGAAGCCAGTTTCAACATATGAATATTCATCAAAGATTTCATGAATGCGGTAATGCTTGATAGGGATATCCTAAGTTATTGAGCTTTTAAAGCTGGAAATAAAAGGAAACTTCAACATGCTTTTATGTGAATGAAAAGATATAGTTCTGAATAGTTTAAAAACAAGTTTGTTTTGCTTTATCATTTTCCCGTTAAAGTGGTAGATTCCTATTCATACAGGATATATAATCTTCTTGATCCTCCAATGTCATCAATACAAGTATGTAATCAATTTAACTAAATGTTTTGTTCATACAGGATATGACTTTCCAGTTAGACGTCACAACCAGTGCATGTACACTACTCATAAGCTGGTGATTTGTTGAAGAGAAGTGCAAAGCAGAATGTGATGCAAAACATAATGTGGGAGTGCTGCGTGTTACAAATTTTATGTACTTGATTGAATATTAAATATCATGACATTAATAAACTATTGATGTTCAGTAGTAAGCAAGATTTTGCTTCTTGACGCCAAAGCATCGATCTAATAAAACGTTTTTTACCTTTCAACGATAAATTCTAGTACATAAAAAATATTTATAGTTATACATTACATAAAAAATATTTATAGTTGTAACTTGGACTAGTTGGCTTAATGCAGGTACCACAAAGCTAATATGAGGACAGGAAGAGCAAACTTATTGGCAACTTACAAGCCTTCAAGCATTTTGGCTTGGCCTACAGGCTAGTAGCTGGACTTTGACTTTTTACCTACTTAAAAATAGGTTTGATATCTTTTTGAGTTTGTAATTGTATATGACTTATGGAAAACAGGTTCTTATTGGGGATGTTATTACTGCTAATTCATCTCACCGAGAATTTTTCCATGCGTGGAAGAGATATGGAGTGCTATCAGAGAGGTATTTTCTTATTTTTCTAGTTTCATTATAGCATTGGTGTCTTTGTATTTTACCACCAGCCTATGGCTCAGGAAAATCTATTCTCCTCGATGCACTTTCTAGTCATTTAGCTGCAAATGCCTTCCTCTCATGCACCATTCTCCTTAATGGTCGCAAAGCAAAACTCTCTTTTGGCACTGCTGTGAGTCTTTTTTCCTTTTTTTTGCCTTAACAAGTTATATACTCTCTGGTAGCTAGCTAAATATGTGTTAAAATATAGGAGCTTTATTTTATACTATTAGATACTATATTTTTTTTATTTTTAAAATGGAAACTTTATGGTATCATGGGAAATTTAAGAGCTTTGATATTGTTACTCAGTGGACTTGACAGGTTGTTAGATATCATTTTATGTGCATTTATTTTCCTTGTCCTAGGTGATCACACATATGCTATTTAGATTTATTTAACTTCTACCAAATATGTGTGTGTAATTGTGCTCCATAATTGTGCCTTTATGGTGATTGACATTTATATAGCAAAAAGCATAGTCATGCACGTTTAATCTTAATTTCTCCCCCTATAACTGGAGCTTTTCCTAAATGGGGTTTTCTTCCGGTACTATAATTTTAATAAAATAGAAAATATATTATGTAATGATTTAATTTCATTATACTGTTTGTAAAAAATATTTTTATTTGATAATCTGTAGTCATGTCTTTTAATAAGTTTCAAAATGTCAAAATTTGCATGTGAATTTTTTTGTAAACAGAAGAATAAATATTTTATATTTTAAAAATTTGATACTTAAGAAATTATGATGATGAATATGACTTCTCCTTTTTATTTTATTTGACTTTTAAGATAAGGAATATTTCTTTTAAAAATTACTAATTTTTTTTGTTACAAAAAATTTACTATTATAAAATACTTTTTGAAGTTTTGTTAAAGTGATAAATAATATGAGATTTTAGATATTGAGGGAGGAAAAGAGATAAAAGACAATGAAACAATAAATTGTTAATAACGAAGATGGATATGTATTGGTTAGTGTGGGTATTATAATAATTATCTTATTCCGTAGATAATTATTTATTTATAAATTTTGCCTTTCCATTTATTATATATGTTATGATTTTTTTATTATTTTGAGATTACATAATTTTTTTTATTATTTCCCTTACAACTTTTTGATGAGGTGGTGATGAAATGTTGTGGGTGAATTGAAGTGGTGGGTTTTGGGTGTTCTATTTTGGCATGAATTTGTTACTTATGTTTAGGAGAGGGGTCACGTATTGTAAATGACTTTATATCTATCATGTGGTGGGCATGGGTTATGTTGGCGGTAAATAGATGGGAGATTCCAGAGATTCCAAAGGTGTGTAGAGAGTGAAGAATCAATTTGTTATGTAATTTTGCCTATATGTCCATATGTACTTGGTATACACATGCTTTTTGGGATTCAAATTGGTTGCTATGCACTACTATCCGGGATTTATAATGCACGCTCATGTATATTTGCAAAAAAATTTCCGCCTTGGCACTTATGGATCATATTAAGGTTTGGGTTATTTTAATTTTTTCTTCTTTTGAAGTACTCCATATATTGTGTCCTTACTTGGGTTTTTGTGAATGACGTTGAACAGAAAGAGTGCACTGATGGTTCATGGTTCTGTTTCACTACTTGTTATGCTTATGAATGAGTGTATAAATACTAAAGGGAATAATAACATGCTTGTATTCAATTTTCAGAAGATGTTATTGCCTTATTTAATTTATTCGGTTACATTACTATCATTATAGAGGCATTTCTTTTTTGTCTTAGTACCTTATGAAATATGTTATTGCAGGTGATTTGCAAGACAGAACACCATTGGGAACAGTCCAAGTTTTGACACCTAGCAATCAAGCTAACACTCCCCAGTTCTCTAAGCCATTGAAATCAGATACCATGAACAAAGATGCTATCATCAGATCAGATGATGCTGAATTTGGAGAAGCAGATCAAGAAGAGCAAAAATATGTAGATCCATTGGATAAATTTCTCCCTCCCCCATCAAAAGCTAGATGCTCTGAGGAGTTACAAGTAAGTTCTGTTAAAATGGTTCAATTACTATCAATTGTTGAATTTCATTTTAATATATTATAAAGTAGCTTGCATTGCTTAGACTGGTTTGTTGTGGTCCTTTCCTCTATTTTTTGTGTGGCCATCATATTAGAATCACAAGAATCATAAGATTCATATCCAATTCAATATGGTTCCTAGAGCCATAGATTCATCTTTATGTTCTTGGTAATGGGTAGGATGTAGGATGTTTCCAATTGTTAGCTTTCTATTTGATGGTTTAGTATTTAGACATTACATTCCCTTGACATCATTGTCTTTACCTTAATTTGATTATACTTTTATAATTGGTGAAAATAATTTTATAATTGTTGAAATTGATGATGATACTTTTGGTTGCCATCAATGTCTTATTTAAAGATATCAAAGACCAGAAAAAAAAAAAAGAAATACAAAAAAAATTAAACACATATTAAGACGGTTCTAGGATTAACCGTCTTAGAAAGGCAACACATACTAAGACGATCTCTTCTCTAATAACCGTTATAGTATGTACAACTTTCTAAAACGGTTATAATATAACCGTCGTAGAAACTCATTTATCCAGCATATTTACTAAGACGATTTATGTAGCGATTGTCATAGATTAGCAAATAAAATGATGTCATTCTAAGACGGTTATTGAAATAACCGTCTTAGATTCTCAAGACTTTCTACAACGGTTGTTCTAATAACTATCCTAAAAAGTTTGACATACAAAGACGGTTTTTAAAACTATCATTATATTTGTCGTGCTTTTTACGACGCCCGTTTTTACAACGGTTCAAAACCGTCGTAAAATAGGCTATATAACCGACTTAAAAGCCACTAATTCCAGTAGTGTATATGTTTCTACATGGTCTGATCAACATGAAAATGACACGTACAACAAACATGAGTTGGTGTCTAACCAATTTTGTTCTTCCCAACATAATGTGAACCTAGAAACTTATCCTATCGAGGTAACTAGAGGAAAAATCTTATCACATCCAAGAAAGGAAGAATAAAATGATTTATATTCATGTTGACAATCTTGAAAATCTCACACTGCCATATGTCAAATGATGACTGTTGAGAGCCTGATTTAAGTTACTGATAGCCAAAATCAGGAGATTGGGCTATACAATTAGCGAAGGAGACAACAGAGGAAGCATTCAAAGTAATAATAATGAATCAAAGAGATAAAAAGGGGGGAAGTTTCACCAAGGTAGTCTGAGTCAACAATTAATATTGTGTAGATTACTCATCTAATTATAATTTGACTGCATCTAAGTTTCATCCAAACAATTTAAGAATCAAGAAAATGAACAAGATAAAACGATTGCGTACCGGCAAGTTTCACCAATGCGGGGATCGGAGTTGCCGAGGGCTTGAATCTGGAGGCCTTGGTCGTAGCAGGAGATGGATCTATTGACCTGGTCGAGCATGGAGAAGATGTCGTCGAGCTGCATGTAGCCAGAGAAGGCGGCGAGGGCATGATCGGCGCCGCGTTTGATGTCGGGAACTTTGATAGCGCGTTCGAGGATGGGGACGACTTCTTCAAAGCATCCAAGGCTGCAGTAGATGGCAGCGAAGATGTGGAGGCTCATGGCGAGGTCGAGGCTGGGCTCTCCCTTAACGATGCAACGCTCAAAGGACCCGGAGGCCCGAATAGCGAAGTCGAGGACCTTGGAGGGCCCATCGCCCGAGGCAATGGTGTCGCGGGCCAACTTAAGGAGGAATGGGCTGAGATCTGGGTTGTTGAGAGAGGCATCAGAGAGAAGCGGAGGGGCTTCTAGAGTTTTCTTGTTATAGGGCGAGAAGGATATGGGGTGGGTGGTTTTTTGGGATTGGCTGGGTTTGTCTGGGACGGAGATTCGAAGGGGTTGGGTGTCCGATACGAGACTTGGCGGTGGAGGGAGTGGGATTAGAAATTAGGGTGTGGAAGAGGGAAGCTGCCGTCAATGGGGAGGATGAGCAATGCAAGCCAGGGTTAGGGTTAGTACATAATTAGTAAATGATACAAAGGCGGTTTTTGTTGAAACCCATCGTTGATTAAGCTTTTCATAATTACAGAAATGTCACTGTGTCACATTCTAAGACGGTTATTCATAACCGCCTTAGAATGTACGACGTAAAAGCAAATTTTTATTCCCCTATTTACAAAATTGCCACCGCGCCATATTCTAAATCGATTCTCCAGAACCGTCGTAGATGGCGCATCGTAAAAGCAATGTTTTCTAGTAGTGTTCCCACCATTCCACAATGTGGAAGATTGATAATTTTCATGTTTCTAAGGGACATAGGTTGGTCACCACTGGTGGTGTTGTTGGAAACCTAGGTAAGGAAACCGTTGGCAATTGGTTCATGATTGAGAAGACTGATGGTGCTTATAACTATAAAATTGTATATTGTCTTAGCGAGTGCCTTTCTTGTAAGCGCAAATTCAAGAATGTTGGGATGGTTGTGGATCAGAATGGGAACCAGCATTTAGCACTAAGTGATGTTCCATTCCAATTTAGATTCTTAAAGGCTTAAACTAGAGCTCCTCTTGATATATGCACAAACAATATTTATATGTATTTCCTATAATAATGATGTGTTCATTCAAAGCTTAATTTATCAAGACATCCCAATGATGGGTTTCCTTGTTAAGAAATAAAGAAGTATTTGAATAAAATAAACAATTTTTTTTCTAATATTGCTAGCTAGGCATGTGATTAACACACAGATTAATAAACATGCCTTTAATTCCATTCGAGTAATCATAAATTTCTTATAGATATGTAAAACTCCCAAAATTATTCGAAGGAACTTGAACTAAGATCAAAGAATCTGGACAATACTTCAATACATTAATACAATCGTTTTGTAACTAACCTCTATCAACCATCATCCTCATCAGAGGAAGCGACTATATATCCACTCACATTAACATTTAATTTCACATGACAAAAGAAGAAAAGCAGTAATCAAATATAAAAGTATGAAATAACTATGTTAGTTGTGACACCCTCTGATACATCCCAGTTTTCGTAAGCTAATTTAAAAAGAATTGTTATTTATAAATAAATAGAGTTCTGGAAAATGATGAGATTTTATAAATAAATAAATAAATAAGGAGATATAATTATTGATTAAAATAATGATTTGAGAGAAAATAAAAATGGTATTTTATTTATTTGTTTGATAGAGAATCAAATAGAGTTTGTTTTTATAAAATAATAAATAAATAAATAGAGTAAATCTAGCTATAAATAGCGTTAATTCAGTTTTCACACTGACAGTGCCTCTTCTTTCCCTCATTTTCGTTTTTCCCATTCTACTCCCTAAAACCCTTTCTTTTTCCCGCAGCCCACCAAACCTGTTTCATAAAAACAACGATCTCGGACTCATTTACCGTTGGATCGGCATGAAACTTTAGCACCACGTTAGCAACCAAATTCCAAGAATTCTCACCATTGGGAATTCCAAAATCATGTTGGAGCTAAGAGAAATACCCTTTGCATCGTAGCTTTCTCTTTTCCCGCAAATATCCAAAATGGTCTCAGTAAAACTATGATCCCGGTTTCCTTAACTGTTGGATTTTCATGAAATTTTGATATGTGGTTCAAGATTCAGTTCCGCACACCTTCACCGTTGTGATTTGTAAGATAATATTCATGGAGAGAGAAAAAGGAATCACACAAAGACAGTAAAAATGGAGGCTTTAATTCCTTCTCCGTCTCTCTGACGTTTGGGAACTCTATTAGAGCAGTCAGAGGAAAAACTGGAGGAATCTCAACGAACCCCTAGAGATGTTGTTATCACTGTCGGAAGACACGTGAGTCCGCTTAGAGGTAAGGGATGAGTTATTCACAATTGGGGGTTAGTGAGAACATGTGTATGGATCTTTAGAGGATTAAATTGAGGTTTTATTTTGGGATGTTTATTAAATTGCAATTTTTCCTTTATAATTATAAATAAAATATTGATGTTCTGATGAAAATTGCTTGATAAATTATTCTCTTGATATTTGTATATTTTGACTTATGATTTTGATATAATTGTGTAATATTATTTGAGGGGTTTTAGTCCCCAGGTTGTGATAGTCTTTTGGATAAATTGTTATATTGAAGATATGAAATGATGATTCAAATTATGAGTATGTGGTGAATTGAACATGTGATGAATGACAAAATACATGTATATTGAGATGTGTATTGTGTTGTGAGCTATGAATTATGCAATCACACAATTGTAAGACCCCTTAAGGGCGATGAGTATTGTGATGAGATCCATTGTGGGAACCCGATGAGTTTAATCACAAGCGTGACGAGTTAAAATGATTTAACATGCTATTTTGATATTATACCATTATAATTGAGATCGAGTGTGTGTGATAAACTGAGTATGCATGTGACTGAGATGTTGTGTGCATTGAGTTGTAAACCGTGGATTGTATAATCACACAACTATAAGACCCTTTAAGGGCGACGAGTTAATGCTAAGAACCTTAAAGGGCGACGAGTTAAAAATATTTGAGAACAATTAACGATTCATGTGTTTTGTACAGTTCATAGATAGAGTCTGTGTGCTAAAATGTTTTCTAGGTTGGACCTGAATCAGGAGGGAGAGGCCCTGATGGACTCTTCAGAGTGTAGGCCTTGGGGGTCACCTAGTTTGAGTGCTCCTTTAAGCCTATGTTGATCCCATATGGTTGGAGCATTCTCGCAAAACACTGTGACCCTGACTGGTCTCCCTCTAATATTACCTAGTGAGAGTGACTTGACATGCTAGTGTGTGGTTTGTCTTGTCATGTACTCCTAGGCGCCTGACGAGGTTTTTCACTGACATGGTACCACATTGCATATACGATTGAGTCTTAGTGTATCTGCTGCATAACGCTTGTGTATTGTTCTATATTGATTGATTTGATGATATTGTTTTTTGACTATTGAGTATGCGAATGTTGTGAAAACCAATGAGACGTGTGGTGAAATAACGTGAGTTATGCTCTAGCAAATTGTATTTTGTTATATAATATTTATACCTATATGTTGTCTTATTTTTCTCTATTAGTTAGGAATGTGATAACTCACTCCCTGTGTGTTGTTTGTGTTCGGATCCTATGATGATCTTGAACCTTGTGTTCGGAGGAGCAGATGGCTAGGTGAAGTGCTTCAAGGAACCTTGTGCTGAAGGACGTCAGGACACAATGCTCTGATAGGATGTGACAGTGGGGCATAAGTTTTATATTAATGTCATGATGTTAGTCTATTTTATTTTATCTCACTGATTTAACAAAATGTTTTTGTAAATTTTGACGGCCTTATTTTGAGCTGAATATGTTTTAATAAGTTTTAATTGATAATAGTGAAGTGAATGTGAACCTTTTACCCGTGTGAATTTGATTACCGATATTTTTATATATTTTATTTATATACATATATATATGTCGGGGTAGAGGGTGTCACATTTAGTGGTATCAGAGCAGGTTGAACCTTTCGGTTAATTTGTTATGTGCTTACCATTTTCTGGTGTGTACTCTGTGTGGTTACTTGTGAGTACTTTTGTAGACCATGGTTGAATTATTATTTGTATTTTCTTCTGCATGATTAAATGAGATTGAACAATATCCTTAATGTCTGCTATACCATAAATCCACTGTTGAGTGATGAGTTATGAGACTGGCCATCTCTATAATTTGTGAAGTGCGGTTGGACATTATGACAAGCCATTGGGTGATGCAGTTAGTCTTGATATTGATTGATAATGTGTGTTAATGAACCTTTATCTTCCTGTATGTATGTTGTTATTTAGCTTATTTCTTCCTTGACGCGTGGATTAGTGTTGTAAGAACCTTTTGAACCATATATGTATGTCTTGGATGATTGTGTCCTTCTTGATGTGAAAACGCATGACTACTTAACTTCCTTTATTTTGTGTGTAGTTGTGAATGTAGTTGTTGAAGTTTGTGATTCCTTAATACATCCTCATTAATTGTTTAATTCTTACTTCTTATATGTATGTTATATACTTGTTATATGAACCTGATAATTCTATGTATGCTTGTAGTATAGTGTGTTGCGTTAGTTGCATAAATAGTATGGTTGTTTGTGATTTCTTGTTCTTAGCGATGTTGATAATCTATAGTTCAAGGACTTGTATTGAGAGATATTTCATAAAGAATACTCTTTTGACCGTACCTTCTGATTCTAGTGCAAACTATTCTTTGTGTTGCGTGCTTAAGTTAAGTAACTCGATTACACTTGCAAGCTTGAGTATAATTCATTATTTGTGTTATGAGCCTACATCAACCAATTGGATTAATGATGTTTTTGTCACAATCAAGTGATTGTCAACGTCTCCATATGGGTGTACTTTGTGGTCATGTTTTCATTTATAGAATTTATTTGGAATGTCTGTTGTTAATTCTGAATAAGTGACCATTCTTCATTTAAAATTAAAGTCTCTTAATCAATTGAGTGTTCATCTAGTTATGAGTTGCTCATCTTCCAATCATGTCTTGTTAAATTGTTTGATATATTGTCATGTTGTTACTTCTGTCATGTATAGAGAGAGACTTTTCCCTTGTTAATCACGTTAAGACGTTCGAGAGGAAATACTTCCGTAGACATGATCCTTGTTACCTACTGATGGAAGTCAACTTAGTAAGGCATGTACTTGTGTACCTTGAGGATATGCTTAGTTACCACTGATGTGTCATTATTTTTTCCTATTTCTTAACCCTTTTTGTCACCATTTTAATTACTGATTAGCCTTAATTGTCAAATTAATTATGCAGTTTTATCATTTGGGCCTACTTGACTAATTTTGTGTTTTTAATTTAATTTCGGGAGAATTATAAGCAATTGGGCTTAAATCCGGAATTGGGCTTGGACTTTAAGAGAGCAGACAATTTTATTTTATCAAATCTTATCTTATCCAGATTTTATTCCATCCAGATTTTATTGTCCAGATTTTATTCCATCTAGATTTTATTTCGTCTAGATTTTATTTCATCCAATCTTATCTTATCTTGTCCAGATTTTATTTTATTTCGTTTATAGGTTTGGACTTAAAATAGATTTGTAAGCTTTAGGGCTGAGGACCTATATAACAGCACCAGGGTTTTAGTTTCGGAGGTTTTTAGGAAAGGAGAATAATTTGAGGGTTTTGCAATTCCAGTTTTTATTACTGTTCATGCACACTGTTCACGTAGAATAAAATTCGTTTTCTGCAATTTCGTTTCTGCTTCAATCTACAATTTTGTTTTCTGTTGATTAATGAAAGACTAAGTCTCCAGCGTTGTTTTCTCTTGAGGATTAAGCACAGCTCTCTTTGAGGTTTTCTCATTACTATTGAATACTGATCAGTTTTTCCTCTTCACCAATTACTCTGTATTTGTTGCTATTAATCCATGCATGCTTAGTGCTTGATTAATTGTCTCTGTGCTTAATTTACGTTCATGCTTAATGATCAGTTGCGTTCATGATTAATTGGTGTATGTGTTGCTTAATCACATAATGACAACCGTATGTTAATTTTCGCTTAGTAATTTAATTTAGGGTTGGATTAAGTGGTTGAACTGGTTAGGGATAAATCCTCGTAACCTAGGATAAGAGACTAGCTTGTGAATCAACAACAGATTTTAATTCTGTTATTTTCTAATTAAAATTTGCTTGCTGTTTAAATTACAAAAACAAACAACCCCCCCCCCCCAATTCGTTAATGTTTTATTACTATATGTTATGAACATTTGGTTGACTATTGCTCGTTGGGAGACGACCTAGGATCACTTCCTAGATACTGCATTTTTAATGTTTATTTGATTCAGGAACGACCTCAATCAAATTTGGCGCCGTTGTCGGGGAGCAGTGGTCCAAAGGTTCATAATAGTGTTTAGGTATTTTGAGTCTAGCTCTGTTGTTTAGTGTGTGAGTGTGTGTTGTTTTGTGTAGTGTAGTGTTCTGTTTCGCATTTCAGTCGTGTCCTCTGTTTAGCGCTTCCCTGTTTCAGTTGCTGATGTGCCATTATTTTCTCCTATTTCTTAACCCTTTTTGCACCATTTTAAATACTGATTAGTCTTAATTGTCAAATTTATGAGACAGTTTTATTATTTGGGCCCATTCAGCTAATTTGATGTTTTTAATCTAATTTCAGGAATTAATGAAGCATTGGGCTTGAATCTAGAATTGGGCCTAGACTTAAAGAGGGCAGACTAATTTATTCTACAAAATTAGATCTTATCTTATCTAGATATTATTTAGATTTGATCTCATCTAGATATTATTTCATCTAAATCTTATCTTATCTTATCTTATCTAGATATTATTTAGATTTGATCTCATCTAGATATTATTTCATCTAAATCTTGTCTTATCTTATCTAGATTTGATTTGATTTTACTTATGGGCTTGGATTTAAAACAGATTTGTAAGCTTTGGGGCTGAAAAACTATATAACAGCACCAAGGTTCTAGTTTAGCTCTCTCCTCTCTCTCTTCTATTTTTTTCGTTTTTAGTTTTAGTCTCTCTTCTCTTTCTCTTTTATTTTCATTTTTTTACAATTCCAGTTCAGACTTATAGTTTTATCAACAAAATTTCGTTCTCTATTTGATTAATGGAAGGCTAAGTCTGCAGCGTTGTTTTCTCTTAAGGATCAAGCACAGCTCTCTTTGAGGTTCTATTATTACTATTAAATTCTGTTCAGCTTTTCCTCTTCACTAATTACTCTGAATTTGTTGTTATTAATTCATGCATGCTTAGTGCTTGATTAATTGTCTCTGCGCTTAATTTATGTTCATGCTTAATGATCATTTATGAGTAATTGGTGTGTGTGATGCTTAATCGCATAATGAATGCTTTATGTTAAATTTTGCTTAGTAATTTAATTTAGGGTTGGATTAAGTGGTCGAACTGATAAAGGATAAATTCTCGCAACCTAGGATAAGAGACTTGCTTGTGAATCAAGGGGAAGCAATGTATTTTAATTCTGATAATTTCTTATTCAATTTTACTAGCTGTTTAATTTACAAAAGCAAACAACCCCCCCCCCCCCCGCCCCCAATTTGTTCCTATTTCCTACTATCTGTTATGAACATTTGGTGTATCAAAGCTCGTTGGGAAACGACCTAGGATCACTTCCAAGTTACTACATTTTAATATTTATTTGATTCAGGTACGGCCTCGATCAGTTGCCCACAAAATTGTGACTGATTTTGTGTAATGCTGTGAACAGTGTTTAGCAACTGATTTTGCAATTTAATTGGCGATTTTTGTTTTGATAGTTAGAGTTGTTATTTTTGGCTGATTTTTTGTGTGGTAGTTTCTTTTGTTCCATATTTTGTGTGAAAAATACCAGAAGCACTTGGTGTGGCTGAATTTGAGAGAGGAAAAATTTTGGGGACTTGTGTTTAGCAAAACTTAAAACAGCCATAACTTTTGCTCCGATTATCAGAATGACTATTATTATATATGCATTTGCGGTAAAAGAAAATTTCTCAAGCCGTGGAAACCAAATTGTGGTCTGTTGCCATTTTAAACTTGAAAAATCAGCCGTTTACTAAGCTTTTTTAATTTTTTTAGTATTATTGTCTTATTTTTCTAAACTTTCATTAGGCAGTTTTCATAGTTAGACTTTTAATTTTTGTCTGAAAATTTTTGTGCTATCTTTTCATGATTTTAGCGTGTTGCTCACAAAATTTCAGCTCATTTGGATATCGTTTCACTATAGTTGTAGTTTTAACCCTCCCCTGGTGCTTGTTTGAGAACACATTATTTGTTGTATATAGTGCATGACTAGGGGCAATCCAGGTGATTTACAACACTTTGATCCTAAAATAGATAGAACCTTTCATAGATTACTTAGGCATAGTGTGCATCCTGATCATTCTATGCATTTCGAGCATTGTGAGTATTTTGAGCATTCTGAGTATTCTGTTGCTGGTGATTCTGAATATTCTGATTTTGAGCATTCAACTACTAATTTTCACACTGAAAACATGGCTCAACCTCAACCTTGTGAGAGGACACTTAGGGAGATGGTTGCACTTGATTTCACTTATGAAAGCTTGTGCATTCAATATCCTGATGAGGGTGTTCCATATGTTTTCAAGACTGGACTAATACATTTGTTGCCCAAGTTTCATGGTCTTGCAGGTGAAGATCCTTATAAGAATCTTAAGGAGTTCCATATTGTTTGTTCCACCATGAAGCCCCCTGATGTCTAGGAAGATCATATATTTCTAAAGGCTTTTCCTCATTCTCTAGAGGGAGTGGCAAAAGATTGGTTGTACTACCTTGCTCCCAGGTCCATTTTCAGCTAGGATGACCTTAAGAGGGTGTTCTCGGAGAAATTCTTCCCTGCATCTAGGACCACTGCCATCAGAAAAGACATTTCAGGCATCAGGCAACTTAGTGGAGAGAGCTTGCATGAGTACTGGGCATCAGGCAACTTAGTAACATGGAGAGGAGTATGATTAATGCTGCCAGTGGTGGAGCTCTTGGTGATATGACCCCTGCTGAGGCTAGGAATTTGATTAAGAAGATGGCTTCCAACTCCCAACAATTCAGTGCAAGAAATTATGGTATTATCCTTAGAGGAGTCCATGAGGTGGCCACAAATTCATCTTCATCTACTAAAAATAAAAAGCTTGAGGGAAAACTTGATGCCTTGGTCAACCTAGTAACTCACCTTGCCATGAATCAGAAATCTGCACCTGTTGCAAGAGTTTGTGGTCTATGTTCTTCTGCAGATCACCATATAGATCTATGTCCTTCTTTGCAGCAGTCTGGAGTCAATAAGCAACCTGAAGCTTATGCTGCAAACATTTATAATAGACCTTCTCAGCAGCAAAACCAACAACAACAGAATAATTATGATCTTTCAAGCAACAAATACAATCCAGGTTGGAGGAATCATCCAAATCTGAGATGGACAAGTCCTCCACTACAACAATAGTCTGTCCCTTTCTACCAGAATGTTGCTGGTCCAAGCAAGCCATATGTTCCTCCTCCAATACAGCAGCAGTCACAACAAAGACAACAAGCAACTGAGGCTCCTCCTCAACCTTCCTTAGAAGAGTTAGTGAGGCAAATGACCATCCAGAATATGCAATTTCAGCAAGAGACAAAAGCCCCCATTCAAAGTCTGACAAATCAGATGGGGCAGATGGCTACTTAGTTGAACCAAGCTCAGTCCCAAAATTCTGACAAATTTCCTTCACAAACTGTGCAGAATCCGAAAAATGTGAGTGCCATCACCTTGAGGTCTGGCAACCAAATTCAAGTGCCTCCACCAGTAGCAGCACCTACACCTGAACCTGTCAAGCTTCATTCTACACCTGAAAAAGAGGATGAGATAGATGCACAAAAGAGAAAGCTTCCTAACAAAAAATTTCATGCAAGTGGACCTTCTTCTAGTAATTATGACTTATCGCAGCCGCCTATCCCTCTTCCATTCCCACCTAGAGCAATTCCAAACAAAAAAATGGAAGTAGCAGAAAAGGAGATCTTGGAGACCTTCAGGAAAGTAGAGGTGAACATACCTCTGCTAGATGCCATCAAGCAGATTCCAAGATATGTCAAGTTTCTAAAGGAGCTGTGCACCCACAAAAGGAAGCTCAAAGGCAATGAAAGGATTAGCATGGGCATAAATGTGTCAACATTGATAGGTAAATTTGTTCCTCACATTCCTGAGAAATGTAAAGACCCAGGTACTTTCTGTATACCTTGCATTATTGGGAACAATAAATTTGAGAATGCCATGCTAGATCTAGGAGCATCGGTTAGTGTCATGCCTTTGTCCATTTTCAATTCTTTATCTCTTGGACCTTTGCAATCTACAGATGTGGTGATTCATTTGGCAAATAGAAGTGTTGCTTACCCCGCAGGTTTCATAGAGGATGTGCTGGTTCGGGTTAGTGAACTTATTTTTCCTGTTGATTTTTATGTTCTTAATATGGAAGAGGGATTTTCTCATGGTTCAGTTCCAATTATTTTAGGCAGGCCATTTATGAAAACAGCCTGAACCAAGATAGATGTTTATGCTGGCACATTGTCTATGGAATTTGGTGATATTGTTGTTCATTTTAACATTCTTGATGCCATGAAACATCCATCTGAGGATCATTCTATTTTTTGTGTTGAGATAATTGATCAGATTGTTGATGACTATATGTTTGATTTTGATTCTGTTCTTCATGGTAGGAAACATCCATTTTTATCTAATCTGTATACTTATCATTCCTTATGCATTGAATCTGAATCTGAGTTTGAATTTGATCTCGTATCTGATTTTTATGCTGAGAATGAATCTGAATTTGAGTCTGGTTCTGATTTTCTGGGTGTTGTACCTCTTGATGTTGATTTTTTAGAGTTAGAATGCACTAACCATGTTGCAGGAAGTACATATACTTCTGACTTGCTTTATGAGGTATAGGCTAAGGAACCTTCTTCATCTCCTACCCAGGTTCCTCCCACTGTTCAGCCACAACCCACACCAGAGTTGAAGCCCTTACCAGCAACCCTCAAATATGCTTACTTGGAGGACAAGGAAAAATTTCCAGTGATCATCTCTGCCTCCCATGCTGCTGAGAAAGAGGAGAAGTTGTTGCTAGTTCTCAAGAAGCACAAGAAAGTCATTGGATGGACTTTAGCAAACATTCTTTAGCAGACATTCCTGGTATTAGCCCATCTACCTGCATGCATAGGATACTTTTTGAGGATGGAACTAAGCCAGTGAGGCAGCCACAGCGGCGACTCAACCCCGTCATTCTAGATGTGGTGAAAAAGGAAGTGACCAAGCTCTTACAAGCTGGAATCATCTACCCCGTTTCTGACAGCCAGTGGGTG
The DNA here is from genome assembly GCF_004193775.1 of Glycine soja. Lineage (NCBI taxonomy): Eukaryota > Viridiplantae > Streptophyta > Magnoliopsida > Fabales > Fabaceae > Glycine > Glycine soja. The sequence continues at coordinate 40,484,796 of NC_041002.1, forward strand.
AGTCTAGTCCAAGTGGTTCCTAAGAAGACAGGCCTCACAGTAATTAAGAATGAAAGGAATGAGCTTATCCCCACAAGAGTGCAGAACAGCTGGCGAGTCTGCATTGATTATAGGAGGCTGAACTAGGTAACCAGAAAAGATAATTTTCCCCTGCCTTTCATTGATCAAATGCTTGAGCGCTTGGCAGGTAAGTCCCATTACTATTTTCTTGATGGTTTTTCCGGTTATTTACAAATTCATATTGCTCTTGAGGATCAAGAAAATACCACATTCACTTGTCCCTTCGGCACTTTTGCCTATAGGAGGATGCCCTTTGGCCTATGCAATGCCCCTGGTACCTTCCAGTAGTGTATGCTTAGCATTTTTAGTGATTTTTTAGAGAGTTGCATAGAGGTGTTTATGGATGATTTTACTATTTATGGATCCTCTTTTGATGCATGTTTGGATAGTCTGGATAGAGTTTTTAATAGATGCATTGAAACTAACCTTGCGCTGAATTTTGAAAAATGTCACTTCATGGTAGAACAAGGTATAGTTTTAGGGCATATCATTTCCAGTAGGGGCATCGAGGTAGACCCTGCAAAAATAGATGTTATTTCACAATTGCCTTACCCCTCTTGCGTGCGAGAGGTTCGTTCTTTTCTTGGTCATGCAGGGTTTTATAGGCGTTTTATCAAGGATTTTAGCAAAGTGGCCCTTCCACTATCCAATCAGTTGCAAAAGGAGGTGGAGTTTGATTTTGATGACCGATGCAAAGAGGCTTTTGATTGCCTCAAGTGTGCGGTGACTACCACCCCTATCATTCAGGCACCTGATTGGACAGCCCTATTTGAGCTAATGTGTGATGCATCCAATTACACATTGGGGGTTGTCCTTGCTCAAAAGATTGATAAGCTGCCTCGGGTGATCTATTACGCTTCCAGAACTTTGGATGTTGCTCAAACAAATTACACTACCACAGAGAACGAGCTATTAGCGATAGTTTTTGCTCTTGAGAAATTTCATTCATATTTACTTGGTACTTGTGTTATTGTTTATACTGACCATGCAACTTTGAAGTACATGTTGAAGAAGGCTGAATCAAAGCCTAGATTGATCAGGTGGATGCTTTGACTCCAAGAGTTTGATTTGGAGATCTATGATCGGAGCGGTGCACAGAACCTCGTGGCTGACCATCTGAGTAGGATTGAGCGTGTGTCTAAGGACTTACCCATTCGGGATGATTTTCCGGATGACCATTTGTACATTCTATATAGTATTTCTGATTCCTTCCCCACTCCCTAGTTTGCTAATATTGTGAATTATTTGGTTGCTTCTGTTTTTCCTCCCTTAGCATCTAAAGCTCAAACTGATAAAATTAAGAGTGATGCTAAGCATTATATTTGGGATGACCCCTATTTGTGGAAGTTGTGCAGTGACCAAGTTATTAGGAGATGCATTCCAGACCATGAGATTGATTCGGTCCTGCAATCCTGTCATTCTTCCGCACCAGGTGGCCATCTTGGCATACAGAGGACAGCTCGCAAAGTGCTTGACTGTGATTTCTATTGGCCCACCATCTTCAAGGATGCGTGGAAAATCTGTAGTACTTGTGAGCCTTGTCAGAGAGCAGGCGGCTCACTTTCATGGAGACAACAAATGCCTCAACAACCCATGTTGTTATGTGAGGTGTTTAATGTCTGGGGTATAGATTTTATGGGGCTTTTCCCTGTCTCTTTTGGTTTTGTTTATATTTTCCTTGCTGTTGATTATGTTTCAAAATGGGTGGAAGCCAAACCCACCAGAACTAACGATGCTAAGGTTGTTGTGGATTTTGTTAGATCTAATCTATTTTGCAGGTTTGGAGTCCCTAGAGCCAACGTTAGTGATCAAGGCACCCATTTTTGTAATAGATCCATGTATGCCTTGCTAAAAAAGTATGGGGTCGTGCACAAAATTTCCACACCTTACCACCCCCAAACTAAAGGGCAGGCTGAGATTTCAAACAGGGAGATAAAAAGGATCTTGGAGAAGATTGTGCAGCCAAACAGAAAGGATTGGAGCACCAGGATGGATGATGCTCTTTGGTCGCATAGGACTGCCTACAAAACACCTTATCGGGTTGTCTTTGGCAAGGCATGCCATCTTCCTGTAGAGATGGAGCATAAAGCCTACTGGGCTATAAAGACCTACAATTTCTCTATTGATCAGGCTGGGGAGGAAAGGAAGTTGCAACTAAGTGAGCTAGATGAGATCCATTTAGAAGCCTATGAGAATTCCAAATTCTACAAGGAGAAGACCAAGAAGTTTCATGACAACTTGATAGCTAAAATGGACTTCGTGGTTGGACAGAAAGTTTTATTGTATAACTCTAGGCTCAGACTCATGAGTGGTAAGTTGATGTCAAAGTGGATTGGTCCTTTTGTGGTGACTAATGTTTTTCCTTATGGTACAGTTGAGATCAAAAGTGAATCCACAGATAAGAGCTTCAAGGTCAATGGACATCGACTAAAACCATTCCTCACAAATCCCTCCTTAGTGGATGTAGTGGTGGAGGAGACCCCCTTACTTCACCTTACTTCTCTTCCGCCATGACTTAGGGAGTTTTTTTCTGTCTCCTTCTTTACTTTTATTGCACTTGTCCAATTTTATTGATTGTTTTGATTGTTCTTGATCTTGTGATTGTGCTACATTGAGGACAATGTGTTGTTTAAGTGGGGGGGGGGGAGATTGTTCTTTAATTTTGTTGATTTTGTTGGGTATTCTAGATTAATTTTGTTGGGTTTTCTAGTTTAATTTTTTTAGGTTTTCTAGGCTAATTTTGTTATGTTTTATGTTTTATGTACAACATTGCATGTTTCTCTTTGAATTATAGGTTATGTACAGGTAATGGGTAATTGTTTTTGAAATAGGAGTTTCTTGGCATTTTGTGAATTGAAATCCTTGTTTTTCTCTGCATGTCAAGTTAGTTTTGAAAGTTCAAATTGGAAGTGATAAATTTACCCTTGGTGAGAATTTGAGCCATCATCATCTATTTTATTCGGTGTGTTTTGCCCCATTGATTGCTTGCACAATAGCCTTGGCTTGACTCTTGTTGATACTTCTTGCTTCACATGCATGTTGGGAGATGATTTAGGCAGTTTGTTCTTATAAGCCTCTAGCCAAATGAGCCTACCTTGAATTAATTCCTTTGATAGCACCTTTGAGCCTATGTTCCCCTTTCTATGTTTTGAAGCTCATTACAAGCCTTAAGTGAAAAACCATGATCTCACCCTACCCTTAACGAATTTTGGAGCTTTGGAATTGTTTTGGGAATAAGTGTGGGGGGGTATGTTTCATTGGATGATATGTTTTTGTTGGCCATGCTTGATGTATATACATATATTGTCTAATTGTTGTTTTATTTTCAAATGCTTTCAATTGCTACTGTTCACGTTAAAAAAAAACAGAAAAAGAATGAAGTTTAATAAATGAGGTCTTGGTTTGAAGACTTGGATTGGTTTGAGGACTTGGTTGATTTTGTTTTGGGTTTACTTTTTATGCTTAATTTTTAATTTTAGTTTTGGGGTTTATTACTTTTTCTTAGTTCCCACTTATTCCCCATTGCTCCTCTATTCCTTTGGGTTTTAGCTACTTATCCCATACATTCCTCTACCTTATCCTTGGTCCCATTACAACCTTAAAAGACCTCTTGATCCTCATGTGCATGTGTTTGTGGTGTAGATGTCAATTTTAGAGTCTTGCCAAGTCTATGTGGTGTTTGTTTTCATGGGTGCTCTGAGAGTAAACAGTAGCCTAGACACTTGAGAGATAAAGTGCATATCTTATGAGGCTTTATCACTTTTCATTCTTGACCTTATTGACTATCTTGCCATGTTTGAGATGCTTGGATGATTTTCATGACTGTCTTGATTCTTTAACTCTCTACGTGTTGGATGTTGCCCATTCCTTTCATTCCTTGAGATTCATTAAGAAATATGTAATTGTTTTTGTGTTTGTTTGTTTCTCTTTAAGGTCTCTGGATTTGTCCCTTGCTTTATTTTTTTTTTTAATTTTGCCCAGGAGTGCAAAAGACTAAGTGTGGGGGGATTTGATGTGTCATTATTTTCTCCTATTTCTTAACCCTTTTTGTCACCATTTTAATTACTGATTAGCCTTAATTGTCAAATTAATTATGCAGTTTTATCGTTTGGGCCTACTTGACTAATTTTGTGTTTTTAATTTAATTTCAGGAGAATTATAAGCAATTGGGCTTGAATCCGGAATTGGGCTTGGACTTGAAGAGAGCAGACAATTTTATTTTATCAAATTTTATCTTATCCAAATTTTATTCCATCCAGATTTTATTTTATCCAAATTTTATTCCATCTAGATTTTATTTCGTCCATATTTTATTTCATCCAATCTTATCTTGTCCAGATTTTATTTTATTTCATTTATGGGCTTGGACTTAAAATAGATTTGTAAGCTTAGGGGTTGAGGACATATATAACAGCACCAGGGTTTTAGTTTAGGAGGTTTTTGGGAGAGGAGAATAATTTGAGGGTTTTGCAATTCCAGTTTTTATTACTGTTCATGCACATTGTTCACGTAGAATAAAATTTGTTTTCTGCAATTTCATTTCTGCTTCAATCTACAATTTCGTTTTCTGTTGATTAATGGAAGGCTAAGTCTCCAGCGTTGTTTTCTCTTGAGGATCAAGCACAGATCTCTTTGAGGTTTTGTTATTACTATTGAATACTGATAAGTTTTTTCTCTTCACCAATTACTCTGTATTTGTTGCTATTAATCCATGCATGCTTAGTGCTTGATTAATTGTCTTTGCGCTTAATTTATGTTCATGCTTAATGATCAGTTTTGTTCATGATGAATTGGTGTATGTGTTGCTTAATCACATAATGACAGCCTTATGTTAATTTTCGCTTAGTAATTTAATTTATGGTTGGATTAAGTGGTTGAACTGGTTAGGGATAAATCCTCGTAACCTAGGATAAGAGACTTGCTTGGGAATCAAGGGGAAACGATAGGTTTTAATTCTGTTATTTTCTAATTAAAATTTGCTTGTTGTTTAAATTACAAAAACAAATAACCCCCCCCCCCCAATTCGTTACTGTTTTATCACTATCTATTATGAACGTTGGTAGACCATTGCTTGTTGGGAGACGACCTAGGATCACTTCCTAGATACTGCATTTTTAATGTTTATTTGATTCGGGTACGGCCTCGATCAACCACCTAAGTGCGAGATTTATAATCTTCTAGGTGTAGTACCTATAGAAACTTGTAACCATAGTTCTTGGAAAATGTTTGGTATAAAGTAGTTGGAAAAGTTGTGAAAAAAAATAGTTAAGAGGTTTAGTGTGAAACCTTAAGAAGAATGTAAGTAGTTAGTAGGATGTTAATTACCAAGCATGAAAGGGTTTGAGAGTGAGTGTTCTTGTGTAAGGTAGGTGACCTAAAGGATTATGGATGATAGTTGTATGATTAGCAAGATAAATCTTAGTTCTCTTTACCTTAATATGGGAAAAGTTTGCGGATGCTTCAAGAAATACCTTAGTACCTATTGTGACCTCTATGTGTACCTGGTCATGTCATAATATGATTGATGCCCATGTGTGTTCGTGGAATGTGTGACAGGATCTCCCACCCTGAGTTAGCTCTTGTTGTGGTTTCGATGATTGGTGTTTAGTATGTTTCCAGTTAAGTTGAATTATGGTATGTATCATAAGGTTGTTATAGACCCTTGGGAATCTTGTTTTGTGCTAAGAGTTTTGTTATACATTTTAGTTAGATGAAGATGACCCTTAGAGTATGTCACGTAGGTGAAAGATAACTTAAAATCCTTCTTGGGCAAAAGTTGTTTTGAGATGAGAGGAAACCTAAGATTAAGATGGAATTTCCTTAACTAGTAGTCGAACCAAAAAGTTAATTTAGGATTCCTTGAATTAACCTTAATTCTTGTTGGAGAGGACTCAAGTAAGTTTGAGTTTTCGAGTGAGATCCCTGTAAGGAGTAAGCCATAAGTTCATAGAGAAGTCAACCACTGTAAATTGTTGAGTGCTATCTTAGCTGCGTAGGTCCTTATTGGAGTAGTAAGATATTTGAAATAATTTTTAAGTTTAGAGGACTGCTTGTATGAGGACAAGTAGCGGTCTAAGTTTCCTTGATAACTCAATATTCATGAAAGGATTTATCGTACGTATGACCTAAAGTTTGTAGCCACGGTTTTCACTTCCACACTTTAGAGGCATTACTGTTAGTTTGATACGTTGTGAGAACCTTAAGAGTTAAATCTGAGGTAAAAGAGATGGGTAGAATTCTTAACAATCTTGTTGTAAGTTTAGTTTCAATCGTTAGAACTAGCTTAGTAGTTGGAGCTTGAGTAGGAAACCGACCAGTGTCCTAGTTATAGAGTTAGACATCATAAACTACAGTCGAAACCTCAACTTCAAGTGCAAAGTTATAGGGTGACATGAGTATAAAATGTGTGAAGATTACCCTAAGTTGAACAAGTTTATAGAAGTGAGAAGTGGTCTATTTTGCTTATTCGATTAGTACCCAGTAAGTATCAGGTAGCAAACCTTAGAGTGGAATCGTTGCAATTTCTTGAACCTAAGTGAGAGTTATGAGCTAAGTATACCAAAGTGAGAAAGATCGTGTTGAAGGAAGAGGCTTAGACCCGAGGGTACGCAAATCATGTATTCTCAATAGCCATTTGTGGACTAGGATTGATAGAACGTGATAGTCTCAAAACTAATTTTTTTTCCTTGAACTGTCCAATGTTCAAAAAAGAGTTGACCATGTGGTGAGTCGCGTTATCTTGTGTATGTTTGTTTGTTTCATATTGTCATCAGTGTCTCCCATGATATTATCCTACTTCAAATAGTATGTCATTCACATTCTATTATTGTTGAGATTTCACTCTCGTGAAAAGACTTAACTTATGAAATACTATCATTGAGTAAACGATGATCGCTGGATTTAGTTGCTAAGTGCAAGGGAGTCTTATGATCGAAGTCACGAAAAAGCGTTTCAATTGGACATACAGCTTGTTATGGTAAACCAGATGTGTAATATCTTTCTCATTCTTTGGGCAAAGTTTCGGGGATGAAACTTCTTTTAAAGGGGGTGAAATTGTAACATCCCATTTTTCGTAAGCTAATTTAAAAAAGAATTTCTATTTATAAATAAATAGAGTTTTAGAAAAAATGATGAGATTTTATAAATAAATAAATAAGGAGATATAATTATTAATTAAAATAATGATTTGAGAGAAAATAAAAAGGGTATTTTATTTATTTGTTTGATAGGGAATAAAATAGAGTTTGTTTTTACAAAATAATAAATAAATAAATAGAGTAAACCTAGCTATAAATAGCGTTAAGTCAGTTTTCACACTAACGGTGCCTCTTCTTTTCCTCATTTTCATTTTTTCCCATTCTCCTCCCCAAAACTCTTTCTTTTTCCTGCAACCCACCAAACCTGTTTTAGAAAAACAACGATCTCTGACTCATTCATTATTAGATCATCATGAAACTTTAGCACCACGTTTGCAACCCAATTCCGAGAATTCTCACCGTTGGGAATTGCAAAATCTTGTCGGAGCTAAGAGAAATACTCTTCGCATCGTAGCTTTCTCTTTTCCCGCAAAAACCCAAAACGGTCTCAGTAAAACTACAATCTAGGTTTTATTAACCGTTGGATTTTCATGAAAATTTGATATGTGGTTGCGATTCAATTCTGCACACCTTCAGCATTGGGATTTGTGAGATAATATTCATGGAGAGAGAAAAAGGAATCGCACGAAGACAGTAAAAATGGAGGCTTCAATCCCTTCTCCGTCTCTCTGACGTTTGAGAACTCTATTGGAGCAGTCAGAAGAAAAACTAGAGGAATCTCAAGGAACCGCTAGTGATGTCGCTATCGCTGTCGGAAGACACGTGAGTCCACTTAGAGGTAAGGGATGAGTTATTCACAATTGGGGGTTAGTGAGAACATGTGTAGGGATCCTTAGAGGATTAAATTGGGGTTTTATTTCGGGATGTTTATTAAATTGCAATTTTTCCTTTATAATTATAAATAAAATATTGATGTTCTGATGAGAATTGCTTGATAAATTATGCTCTTGATATTTGTATATTTTGACCTATGATTTTGATATAATTATGTAATATTATTTGAGGGGTTTTAGTCCTCAGGTTGTGATAGTCTTTTGGATAAATTGTTATATTGAGGATATGAAATGATGATTCAAATTATGAGTATGTGGTGAATTGAACATGTGATGAATGACGGAATACATGTATATTGAGATGTGTATTGTGTTGTGAGCTATGAATTGTGCAATCACACAACTGTAAGACCCCTTAAGGGCGACGAGTATTGTGATGGGATCCATTGTGGGAACCCGACGAGTTTAATCACAAACACGACGAGTTAAAATGATTTTGATAATAATTGAGTAGTTGTGTGTATTGCATAGTTCATAGGTAAAGTGAATATGATTCATGAGGTGTGATAACATGCTATTTTGATATTATACCATTGTAATTGAGATCGAGTGTATGTGATAAATTGAGTATGCACGTGATTAAGATGTTGTGTGCATTGAGTTGTAAACTATGGATTGTATAATCACACGACTATAAGACCCTTTAAATGCGACGAGTTAATGCTAAGACCCTTAAAGGGCGACGAGTTAAAAATATTTGAGAACAATTGAGGAGTCGTGTGTTTTGTACAGGCCATCGATAGAGTCTGTGTGCTAAACTGTTTTATGGGTTGGACCTGAATCAGGAAGGGGAGGCCCTGATGGACTCTTCGGAGTGTAGGCCTTGGGAGTCACCCGGTTTGAGTGCTCCTTTAAGCATATGTTGATCCCATATGGTTGGAGCATTCTCGCAAAACACTGTGACCCTGACTGGTCTCCCTATGATATTACCTAGTGAGAGTGACTTGACTTGCTAGTGTGTGGTTTGTCTTGTCATGTACTCTTAGGCGCCTGACGAGGTTTTTCACTGACATGGTACCACATTGCATATAGGATTGAGTCTTAGTGTATCTGCTGCATAACGCTTGTGTATTGTTCTATATTCATTGATTTGATGATATTTTGTTTTGACTATTGAGTATACGAATGTTGTGAAAATGAATGAGACGTGTGGTGAAATAACGTGAGTTATGCTCAAGCAAATTGTATTTTGTTATATAATATTTATACCTGTATGTTGTCTTATTTTTCTCTATTAGTTAGGAATGTGATAACTCACTCTCTGTGTGTTGTTTGTGTTTGGATCCTGTTATGATCTTGAACCTTGTGTTCGGGGGAGCAGATGGCTAGGTGAAGTGCTTTAAGGAACCTTGTGCTGAAGGACGTCGGGACACAATGCTCTGATAGGATGTAACAGTGGGGCATCAGTTTTATATTAATTGCATGATGTTAGTCTATTTTATTTTATCTCACTGATTTAACAAAATATTTTTGTAAATTTTGACGGCCTTATTTTGAGTCGAATATGTTTTAATAAGTTTTAATTGATAATAGTGAAGTGAATGTGAACATTTTACCTATGTGAATTTGATTACCGATATTTTTATATATTTTATTTATATACATACATACATATATATATATATATATATATATATATGTTGGGGTAAAGGGTGTCACACCCTCTACCCTGACATACATATAAATAAATAAAACATAAAAATATTGATCAACAAACTCAAGTGGGTAAAAGGTTCACATTCACTTCACTATTACAAAATAAGACTTATTAAAAACATACTCGGCTCAAAACAAGGCCGTCAAAGTTTACAAAAAATGTTTTGTTAAATCAGTGAGGTAAAATAAAATTAAATAACATTATGCAATTAAAATAAAAAACTCATCCTCAATGTCACATCCTATCAGAGCATTGTGTCCCAACGTCTTCTGGCACAAGATTCTTTAAAGTCATCCACCTAGTCATCTGCTCCTACTAACACAAGGTTCGAAATCATCATAGGATCCAAACACAAATAGCACACAGGGAGTGAGTTATCACACAAAAAAATAACAAAACAAATAAATAAGACGTAACCAAAATAAATTATTGAAATATTTATAAAATAACTCAACTTAATACAACCCACGTCACTTCACCACTTTATCTTTAAAATTCATTTTTCAATCATTAATTACATTACACATGAATCACACACTCGAGTCAAGATGCAATAACACTCATCAATTTCATAATAAACAATTAGCAAGTGTTATGCAACAATTATACTAAGACTCAAGCCTACATGCAATGTGGTACCATGTTAGTGAAAAACCACCCTGGGGCGCTTAGGAGTACATAACAAGACACACCATACAATGGATATGCCAGGCCACTCTCACTAAGTAAAATCATAAGGTGACCAGTCAGGGTCACTCCATTTTGCGAGAATGATCCAACTATATGGGATCAACATAGGCTTAAAGGATCACTCAAACCGAGTGTCTTTACCCCCAAGACCTAGACTCCGAAGAATCCGTTAGAGCCTCACCTTCCTGATTCAGGTCCAACCCCTAAAATAATTTTTGCAAGCAGACACTGCTCATGAATTATATAATACTCATGACCTCACACTCGTGTTTCAAACACGTTTAACACATTTCGCTACAATTTAACACTGGTTCCTAACTAGGAACCTACACTTTCTCTTTAACACTGCATAAACACTAGTCAGGTTATTGTATAATTCACAGCTCACAATACAATTATTGTCACATCAAGTGTTAAACACACACACTTATTCACAACAAAATATCATGCCCACAATTTAACATCTCATAATGTCACAATCCACCATCACAAGTTTACATATATCTCACAAATTAACACATGTTCAACTTTGTACTTATACTCGATTTCAACAATAATATTATAAGCAGGCACTGCTCATGAATTATACAATACCCATGACCTCACATTCGTGTTTTAAACACGTTTAATACATTGTGCTACAATTTAACACTGGTTCCTACCTAGGAAACCTACATTTTTCCTTTAACACTGCGCATCAACATTTTTCTCAAGATAAACACTGGTCGGGTTATTGTATAATTCACAGCTCACAACACAAGTAATGTCGCATCAAATGTGAACCACACACTTATTCACAACTAAAACTCATGTCCACAACTTCACATCTCATTATGTCACAATCAACCATCTTATATTTACGTGTATCTTGCAATTTAACACATCCAACTTTGCACTTATACTCAATCTCCATAACAATATTATAATTTCAAAGTAATATATTATTCTACAATTCATCATATATTCAATTTATCACTTATATACATTTTCAATCATAATTTCATAATCCCAATATAAATATTTATTACGCTAATCTTATTCAAAATACAAATAAATTATACAAAAATATTTCTCAATCCACGGGGAGTAAAACCCCTCAAACAATTTCACATAATCATACAAGTAGAATTTCAATACAATAAACATCCCAAAATAAATCCAAATTTCATCCTTTAAGAACCCCTACACATGTTCATTCTAACCCCAATTACGATAAACTCATCCTTTACCTCTAAGCGGGCTCACGTGTGTATTGTGACAACAATAGCGGCATCTCTAGTGGTTTCCTGAGATTCCTCAAGTTTTTCCTCTGACTGCTCTGATAGGGTTCCCAAATGTTAGAGAAAAGGAGAAGGGATTGAAGCCTTCATTTCACTGTCTACGTGCGATGAGTATTTCTCCATCCATAGAGGTTATTTTGCAAATCCCAATAGTGAAGATGTGCGGAAATGAATCTCGAACCACATATCAAAATTTCACGACAATCCAACAGTTAATGAGTCCGGGATCGTATTTTTACTGAGATAGTTTTAGGTTTCTGTGGGAAAAGGAAAATTTACGATACAAAGAGTATTTCTCTCAGCTCCGACATGTTTTAGTAATTCCCAATGGTTACAATGTTCGAAAATGAGTTTCAAACTTGTTGTTCAAATTTCACGATGATCCAACAGTGAATGAGTTCGAGATCGTCGTTTTCTAAGACAGGTTTGGTGGTATGCGGGAAAAAAAGAGGGTTTTGGAAGGGAAAAATAGAAAACGAAATTGAGAGGAAGAGGAGGCATAGAAACTACCGTCAGTTTGAAAACTGATTTAACATGTTTCTATTTATAGCTAGGATACTCACAACTTATCATTTACTCTATTTATTTATTTTTATTATTTTATAAAAATAAACTTTATTTTATTCCCTATCAAATGAATAAATAAAATACTTTTTTATTTTCTCTTAAACTATTATTTTAATTAATAAAGTTATTTCTCCTTATTTATTTAATTATAAAAATCTCATCATTTTCCTAAAACTCTATTTATTTATAAATAAAAATACTTTTTAAATTGGTTTACAAAAAAAATGGGATGTTACATTAGCAATATGGCAAGGGAAACTGCTAAAGAAAAGGGAATGAAGTAGTAATAACTAGTGTTAGCAATATGGCCTTAGTGAACCAAGAGGAGACCACATTGGAGCTATGTTAGATGACCCAACACCTAGGAACCCTAACAAGAAGAAATAGCAAACTGGAAATAGCTTTTGAAAATGATATATGAACTTGAAATCAAGGGCGACAGCGAGGACCAGTGCCGGCAACGGCAACAGAGGCCTCCAGACTGGTTTGGCTAGCTAAAATAAGTTTGCAACGGTGATGGACACAAACAGAGTTTGGACACACATAGCAGCAGCGATGGTGACGATCACGATAACGAGGGCAAGATGCTAGGGTTATACATAGTAGGGCTTTGGGTGAGCGAGAGATCTAAAATGAGAATATGAATGTTCTTGTTTTAATGTTAGGAAATTCTTGTGGATGAATATTCACTCTTTTGAATATTTACTCTTTTATTATCAATCAAATTCAGATGTAATGTAGGACATAACTCCTAAAAAATGGATTGTTTTTTGGTTTCTTTTGCCATCCCACCTAACGAAACATTAAGATTTGTTTTTAATAAAATCTTAAGTACTTTTTTTTAGGATCACTGAATAAAATGATATTTTTGTTTCACTTTTTGTCTCTTCTTCTCCCTCTGAATCACATTTTCCTTGCCATAGTGGTTAATTTCCTACTACATTTAAAATTAAAAAAGTCTATTTGGTCAAACAAAGAATCAGAGATTCATTGGATCATCAAATGATACATAGTGAGATATACATCAATTTACATTAAAACCATTGTAAACACGTGTGACACACAACATCAGTTTTTAATAAAAATGATGTTGAGTTTAATACTTGACATCTGTTCTCTTGTAACCGATGTTAACAATGTCCAATTATTTTCAAAAATTCTACCATGCATTTGTTAATATCAGTTTTCATAAAAACCAATGTTAACTGATTGATGTAATACACATATTTTCTAGTAGTGACATCTCTTCTAATATGGTTTGTGACTAGCCCAAATTTTAAGAAACGTGAGCAAAAGGCCCAAACAAGCTTAAGTCCTAGATTACAACGTAAATAAAAATAACCTTATTTTAGAATTCAAACATGGGCTCCTAATTAGAATCAAACAAGCCCATTTATTACAATTAAAATCCATCCAAAGACACTTAAATTAAATCAAATAAAATTTTGGTTGCAAGCCCATGTTGGTGCATTATTAGGCTGGGCCTTCTTCCACTTGAATCAAGTGCAACATCATGAACTCTCTTCTCTCACTTTGGTCTTGATATTATGGTGTGTTGATCACCACTACTACCAAAATTGTATATAACGATGTCAAATCGATGAGGGTTTCCAAAAACCGTCTTAAAATAAAATGCATGATAATTTTGTATGGCATGCTCATATCACTCACTTATCTTCCAGTAACACACATTCAGTCTGTTCACTCGCTCATTCACTCACTCTCGTGGTTTTCTTCACTCACTCACACAAATGGTATTAGAGCAAACCTCCCTCCTAGTACAGTATAGTTCGAGGATGAACCAGGCAGAAGTTGGTGGGAATGTAACACCCCAATCGAATCACATCAAAATGAGAGAGATCCAGAAGTTGTGCATGTATGGGACTATACAATTGAGGATGATTTAAAGGAATTAATTGGTACTACATATACACACAAGATGCATATACTTTTCGATAGTCCATCACTTAAGAACTTCATAGTTAAGCGTGTTTGTCTTGAAGTAGTTATGGGATGGGTGACCTTTTGAGAAGTTTCTCAGAAAATGTGTGAGTGAGGACATAATACACTGAAAAGTCTTAGGTTGGTTTGTGGGATTAGTCATTGATCCTAGAACTAAGCAGAGTTGATTTTCATGTTCTTGAAAAGGGCTACCTATGAAGGGTTTTGATCGGTGGAGGGTTATGACCAATAAGGATGTTGAGTGAAGTGTCACCGCGTTAAATGCCATAGTGTGAGAGCCACTGAGAAGTTGGAAATCAGGGATGTTACACACTCACTCACTAGCAACAACACTTCAATCCATTCATTGCGACATTCCCTGCGATGGCACTTCACTCTCCTTTGTGTGTGTCCTCGTTGTCGTCGTCATGTGCCATCATGGTGGCTTCACTCTTCTTCATTGGAACTCGCCTTCTCTGACAACATCTACTTCCAGGTCAGCATCATCAACAAGAAACTCGACGTTCACTAGGTCAAAATCTTTCAATGTCCAATTTAGGTTCATTCTTCCCATATTTTCTTGTTTAGACTCTCTATTTTTGTTTATTTCTATTTTTTTAGCCTTTTCGAACACTATATTAGGTTTAATTGGACTAGTCCAAAAACTACTTCAAATATAATTAAGTAAACATCAAAGCTAATCTGGGAAGAGTGAACATCAAAAGTTTGTATGTTGCCTTTGTAGCTTTGATGGTGTCTTTGTAGGTTGGGATCTCTGAAATCTACAACTAACTAGTAAAAAATGGGATGACATGTAAAATTTGAAGATATAACATAAGCATACCTTTTTCAGCATCCTTATGTTTTGAATTTTTCCACTTTCTTTTCTAGTATTTGCTCTGGCTCTGGCTTCAATCACTAATGGTTTCTTTGTTATACTCGTAGGAACAATTAAAGTTAATAGCAATCAATATGAAAGTCACATTTAACATTATTATATCCACGTACAGATATTATGTGACGAATGTTATATACATATGTTGTTGGAATCCACATTATAAAGTCAATTTCCATAAATGTTAACATATTACACTGAAGAAACTAAGAGACTAAAATCTCGAACACAATTCAAAATTCCCAAGAAGAACAAACTAGGAAAAGATTAATTTTTGTTGAACTTACTTCTACTTTGTGTATGAAAGCATACAAACAAGTTTGGCTGGATTCCAAAGAGAGTTGAATTCTTAAACTCTAGCATTTGAGCATTCACTTGAGCCATATTGTGCATGTCTTAAACAAGAATATGATTTATAAATGTGGATTGCTCAACCTCAAAACTTGATATATTAGTTTTCCTATTTTTGTGATTAAGAGACCTTTAATCTGATAAATTATCTCAGTTGTTTGATTGGAAGCTTATGACACTTAAGTCTCTAGTTTATTTTTAAGTAATATATTTGTTAGTGTAAACTGAAATACCAAGTTTAGAAGAGTTTTAGTTATTTTACAAAAAGATATTAAGATGAAAATAATAACTGGATTTAGTGGCTTGGCGAGTGATAGTCTTCATGGGATCAAAATCTATTGGATACTTTCATTTGATCACTATTTTGTTCTTTTTAAATTGTAGTTGAAACTTATATGACTTCAATGTACATTTAAGCTTCATACTTTTTGGCATCAATTTTCCTTAGGTTGGTTTTCTTAGTTTACTTTAATCATATCATCAGTTAAGAATATTATGCTTAGGTTTATCTTTTCTTATTGGACATATAATTTGTATTGGATCAATTAAACTACATTACCTTTCTCTTTCAAGTTTGGCAAACCATTAATATTTGTTGTTATTTATGAGATTATCTATTCTAAACTTAGATTGGCTACAGTGAACTAAGGTGCAAAGCATTTCAGAAACTTGTTTGTATGGCTTTACTTGTTTTTGTCTAAAATATGGCTTAAGATCAATAATTTGATCATCTATTAAGTTTTGGGATAGCACACATTGAATGTAAAATATATTAATCCATTCAATTGTTTTGCTTCTGCTTATGTTTTAAAACTATAGAAATTTACTACACTAATACTTTTACTATTATAGGCTTGTTAGATGCACTAATAATTTGATTTGTATGATTAACAAAACTTGTGAAATTTGTGGCTTGAATTCCTGTGTAACTTGAGGATGAAATAGGTTAAGATGATGGAGGAGGGGGGGTTAAAAGGTTATTAGACCAATCTATGACTCTTAACACAAGTATCAAACTCAATACCTACGCATGCTTAGTTGGTTAGGATTTGTGTATTTCTTTCCATATGATATGATGTTCATATGTGTATTTTTATTCGGTGCATTATGGTTGTTCTTAACACAGGTATCAAACTCAATGCCTATGCCCAGATGTTTATCACTATTTTCTTAATCAAATTTTTATATCATTCTAACTGCATCTTGTAAAAATTGTACTTGAATGGATGGTCAAACTCTTGGACATTTCTACTTTCTACAATGCACCTAAAATTTTTGGATACATTAGTGCACCACCTAGTTTTAACCATTAGCTAAAATATTAGTTTTTTAATAGATAGATTATATCATATCAGATCTAATAGCTTTCAAAATTACATTGTTGTCCTTTGTATGAAAACTTATTTCTTGTTCATGCTTGCTCCAATTGTGGTCTAATTTTCTTCGATATCTAACTCCAAGCAATAAAGAACATGCAACACTAAAAATAGAGTGCTCCAAGTATGGATACAAGTTCGTTCCCAGGAGGTTTTTTTTTTTACACATTCAAGGAAGCTTATACTTGATAACCTTGAGCGATCCATAAGTTAATTTTTCATTAGGATAGATTAAGGTTCGTTTACTTTATCATCAAAAAATTAGTTTTCTTATTTTTTTTAAGAGACTTGTAATCTAGTTATAGAACGACAGGATAGAGTTTTTTCTTGTTTGTTGAGCTAAAAATAACTGATGTTTGCTATGACTTTGTTTGTTGAGTTGTAAATAACAGTGATCAATTGGATGTTGTTATAACTTTTTCTACTCGACTATTTTTGCTACTTTTTTCTATTGATATATATCTGCTGGATAGAATTTTATTTTTCATTGTTTCCTCTATTGTGTTGTGCTGGTGCAGGCAACGTTCAACTTTTGTATAAGTCTTAACTTTTGTATAACATATCACCATCATCACCATACTCTTTATTTTTGTTAGTGGGCATCCTCTGAGGTCGGCATCTTTTTGTGACACATCTATGCTTGTTACAAGTGTGAAATTAATGCATAAAATTTGTGTCTAGTAGTATCTCAATCCTTAACTTAATGCTTTATAGCGTGTTTGATGATAACTGAGTATTGTTTTATATTAAAGTTATGTGCATTATGAGTAAACCTTAGTTTTCCGTTTGAGATTGAATACAATGATTAATGCAGATAATTTGGATTAATCATTGTATTCAATCTTCAATTGTCCGTTTGGGCAGTCTGAAAAGAGTCATTTTTTATACTTGATTCTTCTGTGAAGGTCAAGTCTCTTGTTAAATTTAATGAACCTTACTTGATTTTTTTTATAATTGAATTTAGTCATATTGAAACCTGAGGTTGGAATGTGGTCATTATGTCATGCATTGGATGTGGACCATAGTCATGGGGGGTTTGAAGAATGAATGGAATACAACGCACTATTTTACTTTAAAAACTTTCAATTATTAGACTTTTAATTATAAAATGTCATTAGCTTGTATTTAATTTTATGCTAATTTACTTTGATGTTTTTAATTATTACATTTTTCATTATTTTATGAGGTTAACTTGTGTTTATTATATGTTGCAGTGGTTTAGTGATGGAATATCATTGAAATTGGAGAACATTACAACAATTCGTAAGGAATGGGCAACAAGCTTTTAAAATAAAAATTATGCATGTATTTGAACAATGTTCGATATTGTACATCATATATCATATTTATTGATATTAATTAATTAATTAATAATTTGGTGTGGACTGTCTGAGTATATTTCCTATATTTGTTTTGGATTGGATTGCATGTATTTGTTAAATTACAGGTTGAGTGTTCTTTAAAACAAAAGAAACATTAAAAAAAATTAAAAATGATGATGGTTTCAAAAAAACCGCCAAAGAAATATTGATATTAATGATGATGATCCAGAAAACCATCATAGAAACTCCATGTTCTATGATGATTTTGTGGAAAATCGTCATTGATGTTGAGCTTTCTATGACGGTTTTCTTTCTATGACAGTTTTTTGAAAAAATATCATAAAAGTACACGTAATTATTTTTTTAAAAAAATGCAACATATTCTTTGACGGTTTTTAAATCATCTTCAAAAGTAGTCCATATTCAACAACGGTGGATTCCATGACGATTAAAAACCATCATGGAAGGCCCTATAGAATTGTCATCGAAGGCCTTATTTGTAGTAGTACACCTCTAAGTGCTCCATGGGTCTTTTTACTCTTTTCCTCATAGGTATTCCAAGTCCAATGATAAGCCATCCTCTATAGCTCTTTTCTCCTTAAGTTCTTTTGGCTTAATTTAGGGATCATTTATCTTAGGTCTTCCTTCTATTCTTGGAGGACTTCCTTGATCTTTATCATCACCTTTTGAAATACTCAATGTTTATGGTTGTAATGTCATAAGGCACAATGTTTATGTCTTTATGAGCTATGATATATGAATATTCAATTATTTTTTATGTTTCTTATTTAATTTATGCAATGAATTTCTAGTTGATGGATGCACGACGAATGCAGAAAGGAAAGCCTAGTGCACAAGCATGATGCTGCAAGGAGAAAAAAACATCAAGAACCTTCACAACCTTTTTAATAGAAAACCTCGAAAACTATCAAAGTTTCAAAAAATTCCTTCCTTATGACAAGAATTCCCACCATTGTTACAAAGCCCACTCTATACAAATAAATAATAAAAAAATATCAAATTTTGACACTAAATTCAAAGATATGAAACTAATGGAACTAAACTAAATTGGAAATAAACAAAACTCAAAAGGATTAAGGGAAATTCTTTGAAACAAAGAAGTGGGTAGTAGAAGATTTCTTATTTCCATAATTGACAAAGTCAACGATTTAAATTGAAACTAAACCGACAGCTTTTATGTAAACATACCCCCATTTATCTCTAGTTTAGGTTTAAAATACTTTCAAGGTTTAGATTGAATCCGCAATGTATGAACCCACAACATCAATTAGAATTGTCTAAACTAAAATTATGCATATAAATCAAAAAAGTTTCGGCAAATGCTATTTAAAATTTGATCACTGATTATAAAACTGGAGCAAACACTATATCTCACATTCAAGGTTTAGAAATGTAGTATGCACAGGCTCCACCCAGAAGCAAAAGAGAACAATGAAAGGGTAAAAGAAATGGGTGTAGGATTTGTGAAACTTAAAACTGGAGACAATAAACCTATTTGTATTGTTTTTAAAGGGCTAAATATCACTTTTGGTTCGCTATGTTTTGTAGTTGTTTCATTTTGGTACATTAAGTTTTAAAAGTTTCATTTTGATCATTTCTTTAATTTTTTGTCTGAAACATTAGTATTTTGTTAACATTTAAATTTTAAAATAATTAATTTAACATAATAATTGTTAAATGTCACTATCTTTATTTCACACAGTATCACAATCCCATAAAGTTTCCATCAGATGCAAGATGCACACACCAGCACAAAATGCACCGGATCGAGTAACACGACAAGAGAGAAGCAGTACAATGATGAGTCTTCGTGTGAGAAAGAAGTATCACTACACATAGAAACAACACAGCAACAAATGCGCACACAAGAGAAGCAACACAATAATGACTTTTCACGCAAGAGAGAAATAGCACAATGCCTCTTATTTTCATGGCCTACACAGTTGCCGCTTCATTGCACACACACGCACACAGTCTCTGTGTGTGTGTCATGCTTCATCATTCCCAAATCTGTAACTTGAAAAAAAAAAACTTGATTTAGATTTTTATCTCATGCTTCAGATTTGCCACCAACGGTGACATCGCTGCTAGGCACGACAGAGGGGATGACAATGAGAAGTGAAAGGAAGGAGAAGAGTGTGGATCGAAGGTGGTGGGTCACGATATCATAGAAAAAAGAGAGAAGCCAACACCCTCCTAAAACCACCAACGAGCCTACCCAAGTTTGTTAAAGTTGCAAAACTCATTTGGCCACTCCCCATCAAAGAGCTTGAGCTAGTAATTGCTACAAACTACATATATCCCACCACATACAATGAATTATAACCCCTAAATAAATACTTGTACCCATGACGGTGGTGTTAGTGGTTATGAAGATTGGGTGTTTGGATTGTAGTTGTGGAGATTAGGTTGGAGGAGATGATTTTTTTAAGTGGATATAATTTTTAAAATAAAAAATAAAGATAATAACAATTTTTAATCATTATTATGTTAAATTGATTATTTTAAAATTTAAATATTAAAAGAATACTAACATTTCAAATGAAAAATTAAAGAAAAACCAAAAATGATATGTTTTGGAAACATATAAGATCAAATGAAAATTTTTAAAGTTAAAGTACCAAACCGAAATAATTGCAAAACATAATGGACTACATTAAGCCTTTTTAGAATCAAGTAAAGGCATTTTAAAAGTAAGTAAAAAACCAATTCAGCTAAAATTTATTCAAACACATTTTGATTTTGAATTTTTATTTTAAAACAAAAAATCAAAATCTCCCCACCACTAGAACTAAACCTTATTTAAGTGTTAATTAATTAACATTACTTGTACAATATTTTCTTGAATAATTAATGCTTATTTATTACTATCTTTTTATTTATACATAAGAAAAAAAAATATCAATTCATCAACACCAATAAAAATAGTTAAATTAGTTTATTTTAATTAATATTGTCATCAACTTAAATTTTATTCAAAAAATACCAATAGAAATAATTGATTTAAGTGGTAGTTAGATATAATAACATTACTGAGAATCCAAAGGATAATTTTTTTCAACCAAAGAATATGAGTTATATATATTGTTAATAACTTACTAAATGCATTTCAAAATTTGTGATATTTTATAATACATATAGGGGTATCTCAGGTTATACCAATCAAATTTCTTTATACTTTTATGGGGAATGAATGATATCTCATTAATAGACTTCACAATAAACTAGAGGTATACAATGAAATTAGAAATTAGTGTTTTAGAAAGTGATCACATGTTTCTTATAATTAGAAACAAAATATACTACCATTTGTTTCTTATATATAGAAATAGAGGTAGTATTATTCAAGAAATTAATTAAATACATTAAGGATACAAAAAAATTAGATATTATCATTTAATCATATACTATCAATATAAAATTTATTTATTTTAAAAATTATATCACAATAATTTTTTTTTATTAAAATCATGTAATTTGAATAAATGATCACTTTAATCCCTATAATTTGTAGGGTGTTGTGACATTGGTCCTTGAACTATGAAAAATTAAAAAGAAAAAAATATTGAAAGTATAAAACACATAACTAAAGTGATAATATTAACATGTATTTAAAATGATAGTAAGTATTTATGTTTAGATACTTTTTTAATTTAGAAACTTATTTAACATTTTCTTAGTTTTCCTAAGTAATGCATCAACCTACCCCTTTTAGGAATTAAGTGACTATTTATTCAAAATATATTTACACTAATAATCATTTTTTTTTTCAAAAGATGACTTTATGAAATTTTTCGCTTTATTTATTTATTTTATTCAATTTCATTCCACTATTAATTTAAGGTATAATTAAGTTGTCCATAATTTTCAAAATTAAGTCAAATGTTATTCTTTGTTACTTCAATAACGTTCATTATTTTCAAAATGCGGTTACTAGAAAGGGTCACATTGATCAGGTTTCAAAAATTATGAGAACTAACACTACTAGAAAATAGGCTTTCTACATCGGTTATCAGCGCCTTTTTACATCGATTATCACGCGTCGTTGTAGCCCGATGTCGTTGAAACACAACAACGGTCGAGGGACCGATGTTGAAATCTGACATTCTACATCGATTATTAGGACAACCGATGTAGAAATCTGCCTATTTTAAGACGGGTTGACCTCCAAACCCGTCTTAGAATGCCAAATTTCTACATCGGTTGTCCTGAAAACCGATGTAGAATGTTAGATTTCAACATTACATCAGTTGTGGCCTGAACCGATGTAGAATTATTAATTATTTTAATTTTTTTTGCTTTTTGGAAGCAAGAATTATGATGACATAAAAATTGGTGACATGGTCATTTCTTTAAAAAAATATTTCTACAAACTAACTAGTAATTACTAAACTAAATTGTTCATACGAAGAGAGAACAAAAGAATAAAATTAATCAAATTTGACAAGATTTCATAAGTGTGCCATTCAAGTTTTACTTCGACAAAAAATTTAGGTGAATGAAACAAGAAAATAGCAAAACCAGAACTGTATAGCTTTCCATCTTAGATAATCAATATTTACCTTGAGCATGGAAGTTTGAATTATATCAATCAAATTTATACAACCGAGTAGTTTCAAGTTGAATTCTCTCCTGCAAGAAGACAATATATAAATCTTCATATTTGAACTATTTTATAGAAATCCATTGGTTAGAAATTTTCCTTATATAGTTGTATATTACCTAATATTTTTTTCGTTGAAACACATGGTCAAGGGACACAGACTCTCCAATCATTTCTGATCGGAGTCACCATATCCATAGTCAAAAGGGAACCTCCAACTTACAAAAATAAAATACCAATTAAAATATATGTTACTACCAATTAAATATGTGTTATTATACAATTAATTATGCAGGTATACTATGCATGTATATTTTTATAATATCACATTTAATTCTTAGAATATTTCTTATATAAAATTAACTCATAAAATACTTTTTATACACAATTAAGTTTTATTTAACAAAAAATTTAGGTGAATGAATTTAGAGTAAGTCTAATGTTCATTCAATATTCTCAAATCGAAAAAAGATTCAAATTCATTTTCTTATAAAATATGAGTCTGATATTTGTAAAGTATAATAATCATGCAAAAATAGTTTCTAAAATTTAGAAAAATTGATCAGTAAATATATAGAGTATAGACCAGATTTGCTCATATTTTTTTAAAAATGAAATTAGAGTCTCAAACTTTTTAATTTTATAAAAATTACAAATAGTAAGGACAAAAAGGAGATGAGAAGTGGGAAAAGAAAATGTACCATGAAGTTGTCAAATTCTTGTCTAAAAATAGTAGGCACAATATTTTAACAAAACTCTTTCATAATTTCATTTCTCAAGGACACGGTTAGCTTTGTTCCAGTGATTTCCTCCTCATCTTTATTGTTTTATGTTTTTTAAAGAGTAAATTTTATTAGAAGGAAATAAGGAAATAGGAGGAAAAGAATAAGCCATCCTATGTAATGAAAACTGATTCCAACATGAATGAGATAAGGTCAGTTGCATCAACATCTCTCTATCCTGCATCAAATTGGATGATGAAGAGCACTAGAAAACAAATGGAAAAAATATCATTAAAATAAAAGTTATAGAGCCAGAGTGGAAGCACTAAAATTAGAAATAAAAAGATATAAATAGTTGTCAATATTAAAAAGATATAAAAAGATAGAAATTAAAAAAATATCATTAAAATAAAAGTTATAGAGCCAGATGGTGCAGTCCATGCTTTTTACACTGATTTAATGACTAAAGTAAGACTTGAGGGGAAAGTGAAATTGTTAACTTACTTGTACCATAGGATATTTTCTCTCTTTAGAATTCAAAAACATACTAGAGCTAGTCCTGACATCACTCTTGATTCCCTGTACAAGATAGAAATATCATGTTTCATGAAGAAACACATGTTCATAGATGCCAATGACCACATATAGTACTACTGCACAATATGTCCACATTTGTTTTGATATGGATTTCCTTTTCTTAATTTGATTATGTGTGAATGAACGAAAGCTTCCTTTAATCTTAACAACATTTCTTTTATTTCTGCAAGGTGTTTTGCCAAATTCTTTTAGGCGTTTTATATGTAAATGCATAAAATTGATGTCATAACCCAAAAAGAAAATGGTATGATTGGAAAGCAAAGCAAAAGAAAAAAAATAGGAAAAAAATATTCTTTATAATATTTTGAACCTATTTGACCATTTTGGGAAATCAACAAAAAAACTTCTTTTATTCTTACAGCAAAACATATCTTTTTAACTCTTCATGGTGTTTTGCCAAATTCTTTTTAGTGTTTTTATATGACAGTAGAGTAGTAGACACACAAAATTGCTGTCAACGAGTGTACTCCATAATATTTCACAATAAGGCCAACACAGACAAGCCTTCATGTGACAGCAAATGCACAAATGTGAAAGAAGTGAGATTTTGTTATAATTAGTAAGCAACTCAAAGCAGTAAAAAAATCAATTCAGAAAAATTATTTCTTTCTATGGTTTTTTTTTGTAACAGCGTATTTTAAAAAAGCAATTCTCAAAAAGGCCAAAATTTCACAGCAAGGCTAAACTGACACATTGATCAAAGGAGTGCACAAAACATTTGTACCATACTCGTATGCTGCACACATCCCTCTCAAGTACAATAAGACTTAGATTGGATTTTCTCTATATATCTCTGTCTCTTTGGTTTCTACAAGCTTCATAATCTCCAATGTGATGTATTTTGCTGGGTAGAATCATAGAACTTGCCTAATAGAGGGTTAGTCCATAGAGGAGATCAAGCAATGATTTCTAAATAACTCTTAAAATGGATTCAGTTCTTCCTTTGTTTGAAGCATGGTATTCTTCTTTTTAAGTTTGAAAACTTCTCACTTATCTTTTTTCCTAGTTCTAAATTAGATATTTTCTGTGAGAAGGGTCTTCCCACCATCTGAAGCTATATAGTAGTTTACAAAAATATAATTTATTCATAAAAGAGAACAAAGAAATAAAAAAACAGAGAGGAAATTTTAGTTCATGAGGAAATAAAAAAACACACTTAAGAGATTTAAGCACCTTTTGCTCAGACCAACACATGTTGGTACCTCATGAGGAAATTTTAGTTTACTCTTCAATCTTCATTGATGAAGCGCTAAAATAGATCCACTCATCCACTAAATGGTACTTTGCCTATAGAAATTGAAGAATATGCAACTAAGTGAAAAAGGTCCCAGATGACAAGAGTGGAGGCTTGATAGGGTCTTTCTTTTATGCTTAACAGCCTTAACTCCAGTAGTTTATATGACCTTATACATATAGACACACACACAGTCCAAACATGCAGTTTCTAGTTTTCCCATGAATAACAGCACAAAATATAATGACAATTATAGAATGATGTAACTATTTGGATTTATACCTTAACTTTACAACCAAATTAATAGGTATAGGTATGTTAAAATTAACAAAGGTTTACCATAATATGGTTGTAATTCGGGGATTCTGAGTTTTAAGAGTGAAAAATTAGCATTTAGAAGGGAGGTCATACCTCCATGCTCAGGAAGTTATGAAGTAAAATAATTCATGGAGACCAGTTAAGCACTTCAGGTTTGACCTACGGGAAGGAATAAAAGGGTGAAACTGAGAAAACATGTAAATATAAAAGTTTAGCAGAAAAAAGAGGGACAACAAAACAGACATACATATCCAAGGCATAAGATTTTTGCTTCCTTGTCATTATTCCAAAAAGGAACACCTGAAAAACAGAAGAAAAGTTTGAAAAGGAAGTTCCAATCATACTGTAAAGAAAAGTAAAAGAATAGTGACCTCTTGGCAATTGAAGGTGACGATTAGTGTCGAGTCCACGCAATCTTCTAAATGGCAAAGAATTGGTGCCTAGACGGAGTAGTTAAGCTAACAGAGCATAAGAAAGTGTACCTACAATATTAAATCCTAAATTTAACCTATGAAATAATAATAGTCATGGAGTTGGAGATGAATTCAATTCAAGATCAAAATGTGAATCACACACACACAGACACTCACGCTTACTCTCTCCTTCCTTCGTCAATCATCAACTCAACAATCACAAACCGCTTTGTAACGCCCATTGCTGCTTTTATGCACCATGCCTTCGCGTTTCGTGGACTCAGCTTCACCGACTCGGTCAAATCAGCCAGCATTGAGTCAACGCACCGCTCGCTCATCGCGATCTTGAGCTCCGCCCTCTTCAGCAGCACGTTGCCCCTCTCTTCCTCGGCAAGGGACCCCACGGCGAGAGGGGACAATGCAGCGTCGAGCACGTTGGAGCGAAAGCCCTGGAGGTCAAGCGCCATGGACTTGAGGAGGTGCGAGGCGGCTTCCTTGGGGTCGAGCGCGAGGGCCTTCTCGGCCTCGACTAGGGCCTATTTGGCGAGGGAGGTTGCGGCAAAAGCGCTTTTGGATCTTCTGGCTTGGGCGAGGAGCTGCGCGCCTTGGACAAAGTGGCACTTGGCTTGGACGGCGCAAGGGTTTGGAGGACAGTGGCGGAGGGGGAAGAGGAGCCAGAAACAAAACCCTCGATAAAGCAGGTTAACTCCGGAGTGAAAATGAAAAGTCGTAGTTCTCTAGTAAATAAAAAATAATAGAATTAAAATATGATATATTCAAAGACGATGGTAACTAAAAATGCTGCAGTTAGGTTACAAACAAAAACGGTTTTTATTAAACCGCTTTCGAAACATTCAAATCAAAGGCGGTTTTATAAAAACCGACGTTAACACCTTCAAAAAGTTGATTTAAATTGCAAAAATACCACCGCATGTTTTACTACATCGGTTTTTTAATAACCGATGTAGATTTGACGATGTTGAATGATCAATTTCTAGTAGTGTAATTGAATTTTTTATTTATTTATAGAAATAAAAAATAAATACTAAAAGATTTACAATAATTTATATACATTCTTTAATGACCCAAACTAGATTCCTTTCTTCTGATTAAAGTAACTAAAGATATCATTGACTAAGTTTTAAAAATTATGGGATTTAATTGAACCTTAAATTAAAGGTAAAGCAAAATTGAATAAAATAAACAAATTAATAAAGTAATTAATTAAGCCTTAAAAAAATTAAGGCTTAAATATGAATTAATCATTGTAAGTTAGTGTTTTTTTTAAAAAAATTTGTTTCTTATAATTTTTTTTAGTTCTCATAAATTTATGATTTTTTAAATTTGATTCCTATAAATTTTTTGTTATTTTTAGTTCCTCTAATTACACGTTTACATTTTTCAATTTTGATTTTCTGTATTTGATACAAATGAAAAAATTGAAGTCTTAAAAAAATTTAATACTGAAAAAATAACATGGCGCGTTTCATGATTGGCCACAACACAAAACCCAACACAACCCCAAAACTCGCTCACAACACAGCAGAATGTACCCATTGCTTGCGATCTAAATTCACAATGACAATGTGGTGAAAAACGCTCGGATTTGAAGATGGACATGGACGTGGAAGAAGCTTCTGCACCTAAAGGTTTCCTTCTAGAACCTTCACCATTTCGTGCACGAAATGAATCACAGAAATTGATACCCTTTTGATGATTCTGAGTGTTTGTGTTTAACGCAGAGAGAAAGCCCGTTTTGGTGATCTTGGTGGGCGCTCCAGGGAGCGGGAAGTCCACCTTCTGCGAAGAAGTTATGGGTTCCTCTACTCGCCCTTGGGTTCGCGTATGCCAGGTTTAGTTCACTCGCTTCTGCCTGTTCGATGAAATGTCTCACTGGGTTTCACTTTCACCAATTGAGTTTTTAGTTTTTACTACGGTAATTAAATGATAAGATGACAATTGAAGGGAAACTAATAAGGTTTCAGTTTTTTAGTTGCTGTTCATGTTAAGGGTTTTAAGGTTTTGCAATACTGTAATTTGGCTAAGGTTTTGGTAATGGTAACGCAATATATACTGTAATTTAAAACGACGAAAACAAGATAGGGGCGTTAGTGTGTCGCAGGGAATTGATGAAAAATTTTACATTTTTATTTGCTTGATTAGTCTGAGTTGAATAAAGGGTTGTTTTTTGTGCCTTATGATCTTGATCTTGGCCGTTTGCATATATGTGAAAGATCGTAGGGTATTGATGTGTTTTATTGGGTGTGTCAGTTCTTGCCTGAATGAGGGCTTATGAGTATGTTTTAAACGGTTGGAGGATAAGGGAAATGTATACTGTTTGGGATATTTTTATTTGATAGGGAAGGAAAAGGCAGGATTTTCACTTGACCCTCCAACAGATCAGCTATAACTTGATACGATTTTTCTCAATTTGAAGGATTTGGAAGAGATTGCTATTGTAACATAATACATATGTCCATATTTTGTGGTTAAAATATGTTTTTAACAAAGTATATTATTGATAACAAGTATAAAAAAATTTACAATGTATTTGAAATTTTTAACATTAGAAGTTTAGAACAATAAAAGGAAAATTGTCATTTAACACCCCTCCTCCCCCCCCAGCCAACACTACTCCCTTCTCTAATTGTTTTTTATTCCTTCTCTCTCCTTCTCAACTTCCAAACAAATCTACTTATATAAGATGAGATGTAATCAGTGTATTTGGTGAAAGTAAAGTTTAGGCCTTTTATTGATAATGTTTAATTTGTATAGCCATTTATATGTAAATGCAATTTGAATAATGCCTTGATAAAATCTCTTAGTACAGAGTCTGCTTCTTGGTTAAGTTATATTAATCTCCACTCTTGAGAACTATTATCTAAGGATATTCTATTTGGTATTTAATGTGAACTTGAGAAAGAAATGCAAATACTATTGTTTTCTGTTAAAGAAGTTGTGTTTTGGTCATGGTTAAGGGTTTGCCAAGTCTCAGCCTTTGCTTCTACCCTACCTCTACAGAGAGAGAGAGAGAGAGAAGAGGGGAGGGGGGGGGGGGGGGGGGGAGGCTCACCCAACATGACTTTGGATCTTATCTAACACTGGTTATACTGTTTATTCGCTTTAGGACACTATTGGAAATGGTAAAGCAGGAAATAAAGCTCAGTGCCTAAGCAGTGCAACTAGAGCATTGAAGGATGGGAAGAGTGTATTTATTGATAGGTGCAATCTTGACAGAGAACAGCGTTCAGAATTTATAAAGCTTGGTGATGGACCCCAAATAGATGTCCATGCAGTTGTACTTGATCTTCCTGCTAAGCTTTGTATTTCTCGATCAGTCAAACGAACTGGGCATGAAGGAAATTTGCAGGGTGGAAAAGCTGCTGCAGTTGTGAATAGAATGCTTCAACATAAAGAGCTTCCCAAATTAAGTGAAGGCTTTAGCCGGATAACATTTTGTCAGAATGAAAGTGATGTAAAAAATGCTCTTAACACATACAGCACACTTGGGCCACTGGATAGTCTTCAATATGGCTGCTTTGGCCAGAAGAATCCTGATTCCAAAATTCAAGTTGGTATAATGAAGTTCCTTAAAAGAGCAGAGGTCCCAGTTGCTGCTGCATCTAGAGAGAGTGGCATTGAAGACCCTACTTCCCAGACTCCGGGTAAAAATAACTCCTGCTGCAAAGATAAGCAAACATTTTCCTCAATTCCTGATAATGACAACTCAGAGACGAAGGAAGTAGAAAACCAAGCAGTTGGCTCTGTTGATTCCCATGCCAATCAAGTTTCTCTGGATGATATTCCCACTCTGGCATTTCCATCTATTTCAACATCTGATTTTCAATTCAACCATGAGAAGGCAGCTGATATTATTGTTGAGAAGGTTGCAGAGTTCTCAAATAAGTTTAGGAATGCCAGACTTGTTCTTGTTGACTTGTCTCATAAATCAAAGATTCTGTCCTTAGTTAAGGCTAAAATTGCAGGAAAAAACATTGATGCCCAAAAGTTCTTTACCCATGTTGGGGACATTACTCATCTTTATTCCAGGGGAGGTTTGCGATGTAATGTCATTGCTAACGCTGCCAACTGGTAAGGTTCTATTTCTATGATTTTAGTGTATATGTAATTCCATATAACATTAATTAATAAATCTGAATTAAAAATTTGATAAACTCAAGATGACCCTCACCCAGGAACATGTTACTGACCATTATGACTGTTAAATGGTATGCCAATTTGTATCTGTTGGTATTGCCTCAGTCTCTACTTATCTGAACTACATAAGGAATTTTCTGGCGACTGTGATTTTATGATCAAATTCTACATTATCTAACAGTTACGGATCTATTGTGTTTTCTTTTTATCTCATGTCATGCAACTCCAGCTGCCAATCAATCAACTTAACTGCCTTTGTTTTTTGGCATCCATTCTAACTATTTTAGTCAACACCAATGCCTGCTTCTTGATTGACATGGATCTCATCATTTTTAACTTGTTTCCCAGGCCCAGTTCTGCCCTTAAAACTTGTAATAAACTATATTTTCAGTCAGATAAACCTGCCATTTTTCAAATTTTCTCTTGGTTAAGTGAAAACTCCTTTGCAGGAGGTTAAATCCTGGAGGTGGAGGTGTAAATGCAGCAATTTTTAATGCTGCAGGTCCTGAACTGGAGTCTGCAACAAAAGAAAAAGTACAATCTCTTTCTCCTGGGAATGCTGCTGTTGTTCCTCTACCTTCATCTTCTCCTTTGTTCACCAGAGAGGGTGTAACCCATGTAATACATGTTGTTGGACCTAATATGAACCCACAAAGACCAAATTGTCTAAATAATGATTATAATAAAGGCTGCAAAATTCTCCAAGATGCTTATACTTCACTTTTTGAAGGCTTTGCATCTATTGTGAGGAACCAGACATGGCATCCAGTAGGAAAAAGTGAAAACCTTGAAAGGAAGTCTTTAGAGTTGCAGGTTCAGTCTGATTGTTCCAGAAATTATTTCACAAAAACTGATCAAAAGAGTAAGAGAGATGTTGATCATGGATTGGGAAAAAGTAAGAAATACAAGGGGACTCGGGATGACTCTGGATTGACCTTTACTGATTCTAGGAATGAAAATGTTGATTCAGAGCATAGAACTGAGAGGAGCATGACTAAGACATGGGGATCATGGGCTCAAGCTCTTCACCAAATAGCTATGCATCCAGAAAAGCTTAAGGATGACTTGCTTGAAATTTCCGATGATGTTGTTGTATTGAATGATATGTATCCCAAGGTTGAATTAGCCCCTTTTCTTCTTTTTAACTTTCGTGTCACGCGTGACTCTGCAAATGCAACAAACTGGATTTACCTGTGTTTTTCAGGCACGGAAGCATGTTCTGGTGTTGGCACGAACCGGAGGTCTTGATTGCCTTGCAGATGTCCAAAAGGAGCACCTTCAGTTATTGAACAAGATGCATGATGTGGGTTTAAAGTGGGCTGAGAAGTTCTTGAACGAGAATGCTTCCCTGGTATTTCGTCTCGGATATCACTCGGTATGCAGAATATATATTCAAGAACTATTTTTCCTCTCCCCCACCCTAAAAAAGAAAAGAATGTTCCTTGGCCTTTGATTAATGAGTGGCTTCGTTACTTTATGTTTTCTATCAAAACATGCAGCCATAATCATCATAAGTATGTTTCGATTATTGAAGCTATTAGAGAGTTTTTGCAGAGACAGTGGTGATGGCTAAATTGGATTTGTATTAAAAATTGAGAGTTTAAAGATGACTTCTTTCGTTGTTAACCATATTAATCAATAACTCAAGGCTATTACTAATAAATATTAGCAGTAATATTCAACAAGGAAAATTATTGAATGGAATACTCCATATTTAAAATTTGAAAGAAATAAGTTATTAAAAAATTTACATGATCGTGTTAGTATTGGATTGAGGTTTGAGAAGGTTCATCTTCATTTAACTTCAAGAGCAATGGTTAAGGTTTTTTTCATTTTGTTGGGCATGTTTTTAGGTGTATATCATTTGTAAACTGAAAGCTTCAGTAGCTGTTAATATCTTTTTCTTCTGTACCTTCTGCAGGCACCATCAATGCGACAACTACATTTACATGTTATTAGCCAGGACTTCGAATCAATACATTTAAAGAACAAGAAGCACTGGAACTCATTTAACACAGCTTTCTTTCTTGACTCGGTAGATGTAATGGATGAGATCTCTAGTGATGGGAAGGCAAAATTGAAAGATGATGACAAACTACTGTCTATGGAGTTGAGGTGCCACAGATGTAGAAGTGCACATCCAAACATACCGCGTTTAAAATTACATATTAGCAGCTGCCAATCCCCCTTTCCTGCTCACCTGCTTCAACACGGACGTTTGGTGCATGCACCAGGAGAACCTCATAGCAATGTCCAGTAGTACTAGTTTTCTGTCTACTCTTTTTTTGTGCTCGGCATTTTTTGTCTACTCTACTGCTGAGCAAGACTAGTTTTGAGCTTGTCTTTTTTTTAGTACATGAGATAAAATCACCAATGTGTAGTTAAAGATTGAAGCACTTTTGCACGATGATATTAGATGGTTTGACGTCAACTCCTGTAGGGGGAACATTTGCACGATGGACTGATCATTCCTAAAGACTGCATTCTCTATAAACATCGCTACAAATTGATTTGCTATCTTTAATCATGACAATTTGCATTTGCATTAATATTTATAAAGATAAAAAAAGAATTATGGACTGACAGTAGATGGTCATTAAACTCATTGAAACTTTTATCATTGAATTTTCCATTATTTAAATGTTATTAAAAATAATTCAATGAACTTGAATCAGGTGATTGGTTCAAATGGCACATGCGTAATTTTTATAAAGGTTTTTGAGGTTGAATCTTGAGTATGAAAAAATATTTTTTGGGAGTTAGTTGTACCATTGTGGATACTTTGAATTTGAATGTAATCTAAAAGATAACTTAATTATTTTTTTAGTTCCTCAGATTAGAGGATCTATTTTTTTTTTCTCCCGAATAAAAAATTTCATTTTATGGTCTTTTAAATTCAAAAAAATGTTATTTTTAACCCCTTAAATAAATTTTTGCATCTTTTAGTTCGGGAGTGAGGTATGCTTTTTAGGAAGGTGCAAAGAGGATGAGGTAGGCAGTTATTTAGTTATCTTACTATAAGGTTGACCTTGTTTTACGTCGTTAAGTAAACAAACATGGTAGAAAATTGGAATTCAAATAAAAGGATTAAAACAGTACGAGGTGAAAGATCCCAGGATTGTTCTCAAGGGATCTGTGTTAGCGGCTAATTCTTTGGGACTGCAAAATATCATTTAATATTCATACTAGTGCTAAAACTGCTCATTTAGGAACCAAATGAACAAGGAAAATTTGAAATTCAGATTCCCCATTGAAACCAGTGCCAATAATACGATTTAGTCAAGACAAGGAAATAACACCAGCGATTCTTCCAAAGGTTCAACACCAATCTAAGTCAAAATCTCAAGCCTTAACAAACAAACATTGCTAGAAACTTGATTCTTCACGTTTACATAAGTGCTTCATCAATGCGTTAAGTCGAGTAAGCCTCTCCTTAACTTATATCACGAATATATTTAGAGTTAAACACACAACGCAGTAATGAGTTCAGCACAAGCGGTTTCATTCATTAAAACAAACATGATTCTAAAGTTGAAGGTGAAGAAACCTTATTAACTAAAACAGTAAGTAAAATAAAACCATTGGGGCACAAGGTCTCAAGTCAGCAAACAAACGATATTAAAATCCAAAGATTGATTACAGAGTTTAGCCACTGATGGCAGAGAGTGAAAATTGAAAACTCTAAGAACAACAAAGAAAACTAAAAACTAGTTGAGAAAAATCAGATAACCAAACTCTGGCGCTGTACTTTCTGACAATAAAAATTTATCCTATTTATACTAAAGATAACTTGAACTTTTCTAGTCCTCTTATTTCTTTTTACAAATCAGCCCAAGCCTATAACACAACTTCGGATGCAGAGTCAGAGTAAAAAATGAAGCACGTATTGAGAGACTTGCAATTCAGCATCTTGCATCTGATTACATTAATCATCTGATAAGGCTTTGCAGCAATCTCCAATCGTCGTATCAACTTTCAGCTTTCGTCGCATGTCTTTAAAGCATTCTTCTAATCTTATTTTGGCAAGTGCAGCTCATTAAGACCTACAGATGAAACAAAATAGGAAAATACTTAAAACATGAATTACTACATTTTTTCTTAGTCTGAATAAGACCCATCATTACAAAATTCATCTGTTGAAACTGTGCCTGCAATAGATGCATGTGTGGATGTTTTAGCC
The DNA here is from genome assembly GCF_004193775.1 of Glycine soja. NCBI lineage: Eukaryota > Viridiplantae > Streptophyta > Magnoliopsida > Fabales > Fabaceae > Glycine > Glycine soja. The sequence continues at coordinate 40,519,111 of NC_041002.1, forward strand.
AATTTTTAAAATTTAAAATTGTGTGTTGCTTAGGATCTATTCTTTAGGAGTTCTGATTCTGTTTTTTTATTAGACTAGAAACTGTTTTAGTCATGCCTAAAAATACGGGATTTTCTGTTTTGTATATTTGACTCTAACTCTATTTAAAGAGCAAATGAATAACAACTATACATCCTTCGAAAATATATTTGCTCTTCTCTGTTTTTGATCTAATCTTCAACAAATTGGTATCAAGAGCCATCATCTTGAGGGATCTGTGAGTTGAGAGAAACCATAATGAAAGTAGACACAACACACATAATACCACCACCAATTTTTGATGGTGAGGAGTACGACTTATGGGTTGCAAGGATGACTACCCATCTTGAAGCACTAGATCTTTGGGAACCGATAGAAGAAGACTATGCAGGTTGTCCACTACCTGAAAATCCTACAACAGCTCAGCTCAAGAATCACAAAGAGAGGAAGACAAGAAAGGCTAAGGCCAAAGCTTGTCTTTTCTCTTTAGTTTCAAAAATCATATTTACGGGAATTATGAATTTGAATTCTGCGAAGGACATTTGGGACTATCTCAAATTAGAGTATTAGGGTAGTGAGCAAACCAAAGGTATGAATGTACTTAACTGGGCTAGAGAATTTGAGATGCAGAACATGAAGGAGACAAAAACTATCAAAAGTTATGCTCACAAACTACTGAGCATTGCAAACAAGGTACATCTCCTCGGTAAGGATTTTCTTGACGAAAGGATAGTGCAAAAAATACTTGTTACTGTACCTGAAAAGTATGAATCCAAAATATTAGCATTAGAGGAGTCAAAAGACTTGTCAAATATCACCCTTGGAGAATTGGTAAATGTTTTACATGCACAAGAACATAGGAGAATGATGAGACATGAGGAGGCAGTACAAGGTGTTTTTCATATAAAAGCACAAAACTCAGGAGGAGGCAAAGATAAGTAGAACAACAAATGGAAGAACAAGAAATAAGCTGAAAGCTCCAACAAGCAACAAAATGATACTTTTCCGCCTTGTCCACACTGCAAAAAAACAAAACCACTCTAAAAAAATGTTGGTGGAGGCCTGACATCAAGTGCAGAAAATGTGGTAAGTTGGGGCATGTAGAGCGGATTTGCAAGTCACTGAAGGAGGCAAAGGTGTCCATGGAGCAACAAGAAGAAGAACAACTCTTTGTTGCAATATGTTTTGCTACAAGCAATAGTTTCAGTGATTCATGGTTAATAGACAACGATTGTACAAATCATATGATGAACGACCAAACGCTTTTTAAAGAGCTTGAAAAAACCATTGTTTCCAAAGTAAAAATTGGAAAAATAGTGATTTCATCTTAGTCAAAGGAAAATGATTTGTTACTATAGAAAGTTTAACAAGTTTGAAACATATCTCTGATGTCTTATATGTGCCTGACATTGACCAAAATTTGCTTAGTATGGCGCAACTAGTTGAAAAGGGCTTCAAAGTTATATTTGAAGGCAAATGATGCTTGATTAAGGATGCAGAAGGCATAAATGTGTTTAAGGTGAAAATGAGGGCCAAAAGCTATGCTCTAAATCTAATGGAGGAGGAGCAAATAGTTTTTTCAAACACCTGCAACAACATTGAATTATGGCACAAAAGGCTTGGACATTTCCACCTTGCGAGACTTCTATGCATGCAAAAACATGCCTTTGTGAAAGGTGTGTCATTTCTTGAAGACAAATTGGATGATTGTTTAGCTTGTCAATATGACAAGCAAATTAGATTACCATTTTCCTAAACAACGTGGAGAGCAACACAAAAATTGCAGTTAGTACATGCAGATGTCGGAGGATCTCAAAGAATAACATCTTTGAATGGTAATAGATATTATATTACATTTATTAATGATTATTCCAGATTTTGTTGGATTTATTTCTTTAAATCCAAGACTGAGGTAGCTAAGATATTCTAGAAACATAAAGCATTGGTGGAGAATCAAAGTGGTTGCAAGTTACGCACAATAAGATCAGATAATGGGAAGAAATATGCAAATGACACCTTTCACAAATTTTGTGAAGAAGCTGGCATAGAGCACCAACTCACTGTATTGTACACCCCACAATAGAATGGTGTAAGTGAGAGAAAAAACAGAAATATCATGGAGATGACAAGGTGTATGTTGCATGAAAAGGAGTTGCCAAAGAAGTTGTGGGTAGAGGCTGTAAGCACTGTAGTATTTTTGCTTAATAGGTTACTATCCAAAGTACTAAATAGAAAAACCCCATTTGAAGGTTGGTTTGGTTACAAACCAGATTTGCATAATCTAAAATTTTTTGGTTGTCTTTGTTTTTCTTTTGTACCACAGGTTAAAAGAGACAAGTTGGACAAGAAGGTAAAACCAGGAGTTTTTATCGGATACAACAATACTTCCAAAGCTTACAGAATTTTTCAACCACAAAATGGAAAAATCCTTGTAAGTAGGGATGTCAAGTTCATGGAAGGAAACCAATGGAGTTGGGAGGAGTCAATAAAGAAGCAACTACCAGAAATTCCACAATTCATTGATGATAATATAGACAACTTTTCAGTTAGAGGTACAAGACTCTTATATGAAATTTATGAAAAGAGTAATGTAGCTGTCTTGGAACCCGATGATTTTAAAGAAGCTGAGATGGATGATAAGTGGATAGAAGCAATGAAGGAAGAGCTAAAGATGATCGAAAAGAATGACACTTGGGAGCTAGTGGATAGACTTCAACACAAACAACCTATAGGAGTCAAATGGTTTTATAGAACTAAGCTAAATGCAGATGGTTCTATAAATAAGTACAAGGATAGGCTGGTTGTGAAGGGCTATGCTCAGGTGTCCGGAGTGGATTTTTCAGAAACGTTTGCTCCGGTTGCATGCCTCGATACAATTAGAATGTTGCTTGCTTTGACTGCGCAAAAGGGACAGAAAGTTTACCATTTAGATGTAAAGTTTGTCTTCCTAAATGGTTATTTGCAGGAGGAAATATTTGTGGAGCAACCAGAGGGATTTCAAGTCAAGGGACAGGAGGAGAAGGTCTACAAACTAAAAAAGGCCTTGCATGGTCTTAAACAGGCCCCTAGGGCTTGGTACAGTAGAATTGATGATTATCTTCAAAACCTTGGGTTTATTAAAAGTCCAAGTGAAGCTACATTGTATATGAAACTGATGAGTACTAATTTAATCATAGTTTCTATCTATGTTGATGACCTGCTTGTAACAGGGAATGAAGAAAAGTTAATAATGGAGTTTAAAGTTGAAATGTTGCGAGTGTTTGAAATGACAAACCTTGGCCTGATGTCTTTCTTTTTGGGTATGGAGGTAAAGCAAGATCATGGTGGATTCTTCATATGCCAAAAAAAATACACAAGGGAAATACTAAAAAAATTTGCATGGAGGATTGCAAAAACACTGCTACTCCAATGAATTTGCACGGGGCTGATAAGGTAGTTCATCAGTTCAAAAGTCTAATTAGTTGTTTAATGTATCTTACTGCAACCAGGCCCGACATCATGTTTGCAGGAAGTATGCTCTCAAGATTTATGCATTGTGCTAGTGAAGTGCGTCTTCAAGCTGTCAAACGGATTATGAGATATGTCAAGGGGATTGTAGACTATGGTGTCAAGTACACTTACTCTCAGAATTTTCAGTTTCATGATTATTTTGACAGTGATTGGGGTGGTTCAATTGATGATATGAAAAACACAATAGGTTATTGTTTCAGCTTTGGTTCGGGTATGTTTTCTTGGAGTTCAAAAAAGCAAGACATAGTGGCTCAATGCACAGCTGAGGCAGGATATGTGGCAACCACTGCAGCTATGAATCAAGCTATTTGGCTAAGGTGTATACTTGCTGATTTACATATGGAACAAAAGCAGCCTACACAGATTCTTGTTGATAATCAAGCAGTTATTTCCATTTCAAATAATCCCATTTTAATGGCAAGACTAAGCATTTCAAGATCAAGTTGTTTTTTTTAAGGGAAGCACAAAGAGAAGGTGAAGTCAAACTAATTTACTGCAGAACTGAAGATCAAGGTGCAAATGTCTTAACAAAAGCACTTCCAAAAGCTAGATTTGAAGCTTTAAGAAATAAACTAGGTGTCTGCAACTATTGAGGCAAGAAGGAGATCTGTTGAAACTGTGTCTGCAATAGCTGCATACGTGGATGTTTTAGCCATTTTTTAAAATTTAAAATTGTCTGTTACTTAGGATCTATTCTTTAGGAGTTCTGATTCTGTTGTTTTATCAAATTAGAAATTGTTTTAGTCATGCCTAAAAATAAGAGATTTTTTATTTTGTATATTTAATTTGACTCTAACTCTATTTAAAGAGCAAATGAATAACAACTATGCATCCTTCGAAAATATATCTGCTCTTGTCTGTTTTTGATCTAATCTTCAACATCATCTAATTCAATTTAAATGAATAGGAAGCTAAAAAAAGAAGTTTAACATCGAAAAGATATTAAAATATATGAATTATCATAGCGGTTTTCACTATCAGTGTGAGGTCCTAGAATTGTACTTCCATCACCTTGCGGTGGTTTTGGTGTTGATCCATGTCAGTGAATTGTTTCGCTTTATCTTCTTATTGTGTTTTTTTATTATTATTATTATTTCAGCTTCTAGCATCATGTTAGGCCTATCCTCCAGTTATTGTTTCACCAGTAAAAGACTAACATGTAATTTGTGGCTAAAGTTCTACTATGTAGTGATGCAATCTGCAGGGACAGTGAAGCCTTTACCACAACATGTATCTTTTATGCTATTAATATCAGTTGTTTGCCCACGGAAAAGAATAATATCACTTTTAAAACCTGTGATTAAATTTTATACGTAATTATGTAAATACATAAGCACAACTAAACAACTTTTGAATCAATAATCCTTTGGAAGTGAATGTACGTACTTGCAATGCAAATTGTGCGTCAGTGCAGTATGTTCAGCTGGCTCAATAACTTTCACCGGCCATTTAATGAGGTAATGGTTAATTCATCATTTGAAGTCATTAGGTTTAGATTAAAGCTTAATTTTCCTTCATCCAAAATCCTGCTTTGAAAGAAACTAAGCTCCTTTGGCTCAACCAGTTCCATCTCACTCCCTAACATTTGAATTACTGATGTCATGGTTGGCCTATCTCCCGGGTATTGTTGCAAGCACAAGAGACTAACATGGATGCATCGCAGTACTTCTGAGATAACACATGAGTCCTTTATGCTTGAGTCAATCAACTGTAAAGCATTTTTCTCTTTCCAAAGTGTCCATGCCTGAAACATAAAAGAAGAGAAAAAGGTTAATTTTTTATGTTTAAACTCCAGCATAAATAAATAATAAGTTTTTGAGTGCTTAGATAACCAACAAGGCTATGAATCTGGTTTCCATCACAAAGAGCTTTATTTTTTATTCCACATACAATCTCCAACAGTAAAATACCAAAGCTGAAAACGTCTGATTTGATTGAAAATAGTCCAGCAACAGCATATTCTGGGGCCATGTATCCACTACAGGAAACAATTAGAGAAAAAAAATCACATGCCACAAAAAAAATGTGGTGTAGTAATGTAGTATAGTAAGACGGACACTCACTAAGTCCCAACTACTCTTTTTGTGTTTCCTTCGATTTGGTCTCCTCCAAAAGCTTTTGCTGTTCCAAAATCTGATATTTTAGGATTGAACTTTTCATCAAGTAAAACATTACTTGCTTTGAGATCTCTATGAATAATCCTTAATCGGGAATCTTGATGGAGATACAAAAGTCCTCTAGCAATTCCAAGTATTATGTGGAAGCGTCGGGGCCAATCCAATAATTTACCTTTCACTTTATCTGTTTTTTTTTTTTGTTGAAAAGCAAATATGTTGTTTAGTATTAGATATTCAAGATTAATAAGTCTCTAAATAAGACTGCAGTAAAACAACACAAATTCACCTAATCTATGCATTCCTCCTAATACATACCAAAAATGAAGGTGTCTAGGCTGCCATTAACCATGTATTCATATATTAGTAATTTTTCTTGTCCTTGAAAGCAACAGCCAAGGAGCTTTACAAGATTTCGGTGTTGAAGCTTTGCAATCAGTTTTACTTCTGCTGTGAACTCATTTATTCCTTGTCCAGAGCTAGTTGATAGTCGCTTGACAGCAATTTCTCGCCCATCCACTAATTCTCCCTGCATAATTGCATTCATTTGAGAACATGTTTTCTATAACAATAAATCATCCCTTGACTCTAGTCATTATTTTTCTGTTAAGTGCTTAAATATCGAATTACCTTATATACAGGTCCAAAACCACCTTGTCCAATCTTATTATTCAATGAAAAATTGTTGGTGGCAGTAGTGACTGTTAGAAGATCAAACAATGGCACATCCATATCATCTAGCTGTCTTTCGATGTTCTCTTCTGTCTTTGACTTGTCTGGACAAGGAACAAATGAATAAAGCAGTCAATAATACTATGAAACATGAGGAGGGATTGGAACTTGGAAAAGGTTTAAATCTGCAATATTCAATTAGAGAAGGAAACAAAAAATATAATGCGTGCACTCAATTTCTTTAATATGTAGCAAGTTGAAACTCCGATCATTAAGCCCATATGAGATTCATGGCCATGCTAAAAGGCCACCTGGCCTCAAATTCCCCGTTAAGCTATGACTACACTACAGGTGCTTCCTGATAATTTCAAGCATTTCAAATTTTCAATTTTACAATATATATATATATATATATATATGTATATGTATATGTATATAGACAGAGAGAGAGAAGAAGAGCTATCATGATTTTAGTGACAAAAAGCTATGTTGCTTCGGACTCTGTATATGACAAAAATCCAAAATAGAAGTATCCCACTAATTGTGGTAGCAATTAGCTTTAGTTGTGTCCATGTCGGGGCAGAGATCTTCATGGTTTATTTTCATCAAACACACAATCAATCTTATTGTTAGTGGCTGCAAAAATTATCGACAAAGCAAGCAATGAGAGATCTAGATCATCCACACAATTTTCATAGTTATTTTCTGCATTAGACTTCTCTGGGAAAAGAAATCACAAGTCTTTTGTGATTTTTTTATGCCTCAACATTATTAAACTCTAGAACTATGAAATTCTTTCCAAGAGACACAGAACAGAACCCTGCTATAAGGCCACTTAACCAAGATTTCAAAGGATTCACTAAAAAGCTAATAACAGCATTTGTCAACGGTATTGACGACTAGCAGAATTTCCATTTAAATAATGATACATAAACTATACAGCCATATTGTAAGGGAAATGTGAGAAATTGTACCGGCAATTTTCCTTCTTCTGATGAAATAAATAGCAAGTGTCACTACCATCACTACCAAAGTTGCAGCAACGGAGGTTACAATTATTATTATAGAGTTCCTCTTGTACCTGATAAACTCTTCATGGTTGAATTCAATCAAGCAGAACAACAACGGTTAAATTCCATATTGAAGGACCAAGCCTAAATTCTAAAAGCATGATTGAAACTCTGGTGATAAGAATAATAAAAGGATTAATTGGAAAAGTTAATAAAGTATTTACCTAATTCTGAAGCAGGCAACCTTATATATAGACTCTGCCCATTCTCTGGATACAGTTTGATGTCAAATAAATCACCAAACCACATAACACAGCCACTGCCTGCTCCACTTATATTTGAATTGGTATACGCCATGCAGGAACATTTATTCAAGCACTTGGTTCTGCATTGTTTTAGATCAATAGTCTCATCCACAAACGTATCTTTAGTATCCGGCACTTTCAAGCCTTCCACTAGTACAAACCCATCACTGAGCTTATTTTTGCAGCTAAGTGGATGTTTCCGGACACATCCTTCAGACCAGTTCATTGAGTTCCATTCCTCAGGAGACTTAGGCTTGAACCCTTTTAAACATTGACACATTGGTAATGCAGAAGTGGTGCAGTATGTATTGGCTCCACAAACTCCATAATGGTCACAGTAGTCTTCTGGCAGTGCTGCATATAAAATCCATGATTTCCCAGACCATACATAACGCTGACGTTCCAGTGTGGTTTGGTTAAGTACCACTTTTGATATTGAACTAGTCTGCTTGAGGCTCCATCTGAAATAAACCTCTTCCTGGTTGCAGACAAACTCAGAATAGTATATGTGGTTATTAGGCTTCATAAGTGGAAAGCCACTGAAACGCAAACCATTCCATGGTCCAAGTCTATGGTACTTTTTTGTTCCCTTCATCATATAGATCTCAGGATAAGGGTGCAGGATAATGCCCCAAGATAAGTCTCCTTGGGTTGGATCATCGTCACTCTTCCAAGCTATCAGGCGAGTACTAAAATTTCTTTTGAGGTCCCATCCAACCTTCATTCCTTGCAGCATAGTATTAGATGGGTAATCAAAGCTTTGCCACATATATGCGTCTTCATTTCCTCCATTCTCATCTCTTATCACAAGATTGCCAGAATCCAAGAGCTCTGCCACCGGATTCTGTGCCTTTTCTGGAGAACTTGTGCTCCAAACAACTGTGTTGTTGTGTGTAAGGACCAAATTGCCAGAACTGTCTAGTTTCAAGATGGAAGAAGAATCCTTGATTGGACTACCACCGTTTGCAACCCAAACTATGTTTTGAAGTGGAATATTCTTGTTCCAAATTCCAAGGTAGATTTTGTTCGGATTTCCAAGATTGAAGAAACCGAGTTCGAAGATTCCACTTGGGGAAACTAGGGTCTTTCTGTAACTGAGGGACTGGGATTGTGTGATGGATGAAGTTTCTGCTGCTGTGAAAACTATGAGAAAAGGGAAAAACAGTATATAAACTATCATACTAATCAGAAAAAGAATAAACTTCATTGAGTCCTAAGCTTCACAATCAGACCTTACAACGGCCAAGCTGAAGACTAAGAAAACTGAAACCACAGTATATATATAGAGGAGTAACAAAATTTACTAAGCAAACCAAAGTATTGCATAAGCAGTAATGGAGTCAAATTGGGGTTATTTGCTAACTCTTTATAACCATTAAGACTTACAAACGCATAACCAATAAAATAGCATCATCAGTGCTGAGACTTGCAGAATTTTCATTGTAGATGATGATTATGTGTGATAATTGCGATTACAAGAAGCCAACACCAGGAGACTCAGACATTTGCACTCAGTATCAGCAGAAACGTCACAGTTTCACTGACAAATATCGTTTTCATTGATGCTGTTCCATCTTGACTTCAGCAATTTGAACTTTAAGACATAATATTAACTTGTAAACGCAAATCTCCTAAGTTGTTCAATAGATTTTTCAGTAGATTTTTATTTCGTGGTTTATGGGTTTGGTTTCAGTCTTTCTAGTCTGTGTGGCTAGAAGGACCACACTATTGAATATTGAGGCTCCTAGTCACTGTCCGGGTAAACTACCCTTTGAGACTTCTGAAAAAGACAATGTTAAAGTCAAAAAGTAGCATGGAAAGTTCGGGTGCTCATAGGGAGGACCATAGTTTCGTGTCAAGAATGGAGTTGACTTCACTGGCTATTAGAAGTTCCTTTCAGTTTTTAAAGATTATACTTCTACCTAAAAAAACATTATAACTTATAAGGTATAGTTATTCGGTAGCAACTTTTCATTTTAGTCTATCTAGGCTAAAACATAATATTTTAGTTTCTATAGTTGCAATTTTTCAAGTTTCAACTAATGCTGCCGTTTGAAATGAATGTGTTCTAACTCATTTAATCCACATCAATCTCAAATGGCATTAGACAACTTTAGCCAGTGAAGATAGAAAGGCAAAATAAATAGTAAGTTGTAACTATCTTGGTATGACAAGTTGTTAGTTGTAACTATCATGTTATAAAGTAGGTTAAATGAATATTTCGGTTCCTAAATGTGTAAGTCAGTTATAATTTAGTATCACAAGAACAAAAATTCTAATTTATTTTTTGAATGTAAAAATATGAGATCATTTTATCACTAAGCTATAATGTTTGAACATTTAGGTTATAAAGTTAGAGACTAATTTTTCATTAAATTATACACAAAATAGTCATAAAACAGTTGTTGACTTATAACATACACAAGCATCATTGAAGTGATCCCAATCCTCCATACTTTCTTGGATGCATAATCTTCTTCCATCCCACCATATGAAGACCTTTCTCATTTGATCCCTTCCAAATGAACGATCTTATCGTTCTATCCATGAAGTCACACATATATCTCAGATAAAATAGTTTCGACTGATCTTTGTCGAAAAATTTCACAGAAAATGTTAGCCTAAAGATTATAGTTTTTCAGTCAATATTTTACTATTTCTTTTATCAATGTTGGTCGATAATTTTTTTATAAAAATTAATTATTTCTAATAATAAAAAAAGTATGAAAAAGAGAAGTGAGAAAGGTTCTCTCTTAACATTCCGCTTTAAACTATATAGGCGAAATTCGTAATTAAATCAAATTATAATTACAAAAAGAGCATGTAATATTTATTTCTGAATAAAATAAACAGAAAAAAAAAGGTAAACTCGTCATGTGCATCCACGGTTAACGGTGGCGCAATCAAGCTGATGCTCATGGTGTATCAAGCCTGTTGTGCATAACTCCTATATAAGCTCCACCAAACCATGGTGTGAAGAATTTTAACTCTCTCTCTTCTTCTCTTTCTCCCATCAGTGTTTCAAAATCCAAATACACTCTCAACGTTTCTTCGTCGCCAAGCTCGGGGACGACAACGGCGATGCCGACGAAGGTGATGTTGTCGGCGGTGGTGCCAGAGCTTCTTCTGCCGGCGAAGTCTCCCTACACGGAGGAGCATCCGAGGCACCGCTGTAGACTGTTTGACCGCGACGGCAATCGTTCATCACTTGCTTCACTGCAAGACTTTTTAATTATTTTTTAACAAATCATTATTTTTTTCCCATGAAAATTACTATTTGGTAAAGTCTTTTTTTTTTAATTACACTTTTACTGCCTTAATTATCATAATGATGTGATTTTAGTTTTTTTTTATAATCATTAAGAATTTCAGTATATGTTGATTAAAAATTAGTTTGGAGAGAGATTAATTACTATTATATAAAAATTACCAATGGAAACTACATATAAATTACAACTCACATGTAATCTTTTATTTATTTCAAATAGAAATATAGTTAATTCTTTCTTTTTAAATAAATTCAGAATAATATATACCTTTACATCGTATATTCTATCATTAATTAGGAATAAAATATTAAAATGTGAATAAATAAAAAAACAAATAAAATGCATAAATATTTTTATTTTTTAAATATAATTTACCAAAAAGTATTATATAAATAGAGTTCATGTATATATTCTAAAAAAATCCAATTTGTTTGTGGTTAGCAATATTTGACCATTGAATTATTAAATTAATATATCAAGTGAAAGATGAAGAAAAATAAGAAGTATTCAAGAAATATGTGATGAAACTAAATTATAAATGATTTGTTTTGTCTTTTTGTTGACAGTACGCCTTTAATCATTGATGAAACTATGGAAGACAAAAGGTGTGGACAAGTCATAGAGAAAGAAATTAATATCATCAAGAAGAATGATACTTTGGAGTTTTCAAAACGTCCTAAGGGTCATGAAATAATTGGAATCAAGTAGATATTCAAGATTAATAAGAATGTCAAGGGAGAGAGGTGGAAAGATATAAAGCAAAGGCTACAAGTAACAACATGGAGTTGTTTATGATGAAGTGTTTGGACTTGTTGCCCGTATGGAGATAATTCGTCTTCTTGTCTCCAAGGACTCAAATGGGATGGAAAATTTTTCAACTTTATATCAAATTAGCCTTCCTAAACAACTATCTTGATGAAGTTGTCTATGTTGAACAACCAATGGGTTTCGTATTCAAAGGAAAAGAAGAGAAGATATTGAAATTGAAGAAGACGTTGTATGACCTAAAGCAAGAACCAAGGGCATGGAATAGTTGCATTGACAAATAGTTTCAAGATAATAGGTTTGCTCATTGACAACATGAAAATGCTCTTTATGTTAAAAAATTTGATAATGGAGATATTTTTCTTGTTTTCTTAATGTGGATGATCTTATCTCTATTGACGATAATCGAATTTGTTTGAAGATTTCAAGGTTATGTCTTGTTAATTTGAGATGACATAGATATAGGGCTTATGGACTACTACTTGGGACTAGAAATGAAGCAAATGGAGAATGACATTTTTGTTTCTCAAGAGAGCTATGGAAAGGTGTTAAAGAAATTTCAAAAGTTTGATTGCAACTTTCTGAACACACCGATGGAAGGTAACTTGATATTGTCAAGGCTTGATGGTGGAAATAAAGAAGATCCTAATTCGTTAAAGAGTCTTGCAGGTAACTTGAGGTACTTAATATGTACAAGGCTAGATATTATGTATGTGGTTGATGTTGTTTGCCGCTTTATGGAGTCTCTCATCCCTACTCATATGAAGGAAGAAAATAAATTTTTTTGTTACCTTAGGTACACTTGATTTTGGCTTGTTTTATTCTCCTTCAAATGAGTTCAAGCTTACAGGGCCTTCAAATGAGTTCAAGCATACAGGGTTTTGTGATAGTGATTTTGGCTTGTTTTACTCTCCTTCTATGATGAGTGGCCGAATCAACTTGGAGTCACTAGCATCTCCTATCAAGATTCAGATACAAAATACAACCTAACAAGGTAGACATGTTGAAGACCGGCCTTTTCAAACCACAGAAAAAGAAAAGAAAAAGAAAAAGAATAAGCAACAAGGCTAAAGACCCCAATTTCGTTTGAAAGTTATTACATTGATTGGATATGCACATACTTGCACCCAAGGGAAGATATCTGGAAATAGACCTAGGAGTTAAAATGTTGTACTGTTCTATTTTTTACTTCAAAGAAAGTTAAATTTGATGCACGTCATTCATACATGATCATTGTTGTATGTGCAAGAAAAAAGTCTATTAGCATGTCCTATGGCATACCACTAATAAAGATATTTCATTATTGTAATGTCCCTCTAGATAGAGATCAAGTAACTCTTAAAAAAAGAAGTTATGGAGAAAGGAACATTTAGTGCTTGAAGTTTGAAGGCTACATTCCCAAAGCGAGAAAGATTTAGCAGAGTTTTAAAGAAGATGAAGAAGAAGAAAGTTACATCTAAGACAATTAACCCAAAGAAAAGTACTTTGCCACTGTACGTAGTAGCAAGGTAAAAGGAAAAAAACCATAAAAATAAAATAAAAGAAAAACAAGAGGTGTGCATTTTAAGAAGGTGCAAAGAGGTTGAGGTAGGAAGTTATTTATCAATCTTGCTGATAGCTTGAGCTTTGTTTATGCAATTAAGTAAACATAGCCAAAAGTTATGTTGGTTTTTAGAGAATAAATGCAGTAGAAAAACAGAGAAATAAAATATTGAACAATATATAATTTGAAGGAAAACAAATTGGGGGAATATATTATTCAGCTGCCAATGTAATACATTTATAATAGCTGCAGAAAACAGAAAAAAACTAACTTAGATAAATCATAATTACTTTCTCCTAAATTTTAGGAACAACTCTCTAGTAGTTGCAATAGACTTATTCAAAAACAGAAAAAGTGAAAAATAATGATCCACGTGCAGTCCAAAAGCAGTTTCTTAACACTTCTCCTTGCTTTAAGATTTGCAAAGTCCTAACTTCTGTCTGAGAAACTCAAACTTGCTAACTGGCAATGGCTTGGTAAACAAATCTGCAACCTGGTTCTCTGTTTTGCAGTAGACAAGACTAACAACTCCACTTTTCTGTACTTCTCTTACAAAGAACAACTTGATATTAAAATGCTTAGTTTTCCCATGAAAGACAGGATTATGGGAAATAGCTATGGAAGCTTTGTTGTCAACAAACATATTTGGGCTATCATTCTGCTCCATGTTAAAATCAATCAAAAAAAATTTCAGCCACAAAGCTTGATTGACAGCTGTTGCAGCAGCAACAAATTCAGCTTCTGTTGTACATTGAGCAACATTCTATTGTTTTTCGAGCTCCATGAGAAGACACCTGATCCAAAGCTGAAACTTACCCTGAAGTACTTCTCATATCATCAATTGAACCACCCCATTCACTGCCAGAGAAGCCTATCAGCTTGAACTTTTCAGTTTTCTTGTACTTGATGCCAAAATTACAAGTTCCTTTAACATATCTAATCACCCTTTTTGCAGCCTTGAGATGCATTTCACTTGCACAATGCATAAACCGAGACAAAATGCTTACAACATTTAGGATGTCAGGCCGAGTCACTGAAAGGTACAACAAACATCCAATCATGCTTCTGAAGTATGCTTGATCTATCTTCTCAGTTCCATCTTCCTTGTAAAGCCTTTCCTTTTGATTCATTGGAGTGTTCATTTCTTTGCATTCTTCAAGTTTAAACTTCTTTAAAATCTCTTTGGCATACTTCTTTTGGCAAACAAAGACTCCTCCTTGTTTAATTTCCATTCCAAGAAAGAACATCATTAAACCAAGATCTGTCATCTCAAACACCACCATCATCTCTTTCTTGAACTTCTCCACAAGACTTAAGTTGTTACCTGTCACAAAAAGATCATCCACATACAGTGAAATGATAAGAATATCAGCTCCATCTATTTTGACATATAATGTTGACTCTAACAGACTTTTAGAGAACCCCAAGTTCAGCAAAATGCTCATTTATTCTGTTGTTCCATGCTCTTGGAGCTTGTTTAAGCCCATAAAGAGCTTTCTTGAGAAGATAAACTTTATTTTCTTCTCCATCCTTTATAAAACCTTGAGGTTGCTCAACATAAATTTCTTCTTGTAGGAAGCCATTTAAAAATGTTGATTTAATGTCAAGTTGATAAATTCTCCAATTCTTTTAAGCAGCCACAGCAAGCAACAACCTGATGGTGTCTAACCGAGCAACTAGAACAAATGTTTCTGAGTAATCTACTCCAAAAACTTGAGCGTAGCCCTTCACAACGAGTCTTGCCTTATGTTTATTGATAGAACCATCGACATTAAGCTTTGTTTTGTATACCCATTTGACTCCAATCACATTTCTATCTTGAGGTCTTTCTACAAGATGCCAAGTTTGGTTTTTCTCTATCATTGATAGGTCGTCCTTCATTGTAACAACCCAAACTTGATTTTTCTTGGCTTCTTCATAATTTTTAGGCTCACATACAACAATTTTACATCTGTCATAGTTATCAGAAAGCAGTCTAGTACCTCTAATAGGAATATCATCAACTAACTCATTCTACCAGCCTTCAATTTCGGAACTTGGTGCAGGAAATTTCAAGTTTAGATGTTCAGAAGCATGATTTATCATCTTTGGATCATCCCAACTCCATTCTTCATCTTCTGCAAAGTGCACATCCCTACTAACAACAAATTTTCCAGTTTGTGGTTGGAAGATTTTATGGGCTTTGCTTGTTGTATTGTAGCCTATAAAGATGTTTGGTGATGCTCTTTTATCCAGCTTATCTCTCTTGCTGGCTAGAACATGAGTAAAACACAAACAACCAAATATTTTAAGAAATTTCAATGATGGTTTGTAACCATACCAGGCCTCAAATGGTGTTTGATTCATCAATGCCTTTGTGGGAAGTCTATTTTGAAGAAAAACATATGTATTTGCTGCCTCCGCCTAGAACTTCTTTGGCAAATTCTTCTCATATAGCATGCATCTTGTCATCTCTAGTATATATCAATTTCTTCTCTCACTAACTCCATTTTTTTGTGGAGTATAGGGATTCGTGAGTTGATGTTCAATGCCTGAATCTTCACAAATTAGATTGGATTTTTAAGACGTGTACTATGCTCCATTGTCTGACCTCAGAATTTGAATTTTTAGACCACTTTCATTACCAACCTTGACTTTAAACTTCCAAAAAATTTCAGCCACCTCTGATTTGTACTTGAAGAAAAAAATCCAACACATTCTGGTGAAGTCATCAACAAATATAATGTAGTAAATATTACCTTTTAATGAAGGAGTCCTTTGTGGCCCTACAACATCTGTGTGAATCAATTGCAACTTTCTTGACGCTCTCCATGTTTCCTTTGGAAAAGGTTTTTTGTTTTGCTTTCCAAATTGACAAGCCTTGCAAATTGAAATTCGATCATTAAGCTCAGGAACATCAAGTGCCAACCCTTTTTTAGTTAATTGCTGCAACCCTTGTCGATGATAATGCCCAAGCCTCTTGTGCCAGATTTCTAAGAGATATTCCTTGAGCGAGAAAACATCTTGCTCCTCCTCCAATGGATTTAGAGTAAAACTTTTCCCTTTCATTTTCACCTTGAAAATATCTTGACCAACTGCATCTTTTATCAAGCAATATTTGTCTTCAAAAATAACTTTAAATCCTTTATCAATCAATTGACCAACACTTAGCAAACTTTGGTCAATTTCAGGAACGAAGAGAACGTCAAGAATAAGCTTTGTGCCAACATAGCTTATGATTGCAACTGTCCCCTTTCCTTTGACTGAGATAGAATCGCCATTTCCAATTCTGACTTTGGTGATATTGGTTGGTCTCAAATCTCTGAAGAGTGCTTTGTCAAAAGTCATATGGTTGGTACAACCACTATCAATCAACCAACTTTCACTAGATTCATTACTCAAGTAACAAGTGGCCACAAACAGTTGATCTTCCTCCTCTTGATTAGCAGTCTGAGCTCCTTCACCTTGATGATTTTTATTGTGGCAAATCACAGCTTCATGCCCCATTTGGTTGCACTTATTGCATTTTGCATCTTGTCTCTTCCAACATCTGAATGGAGGGTGACCTATTTTGCCGCAATGCTGACAAGGTGGGTAACTTTTCTTTTTACCATTTCCTTTGTTGTAATTATTTGCATTGCTTTCATTTTTGGTTGGATGATTCTTCTTGTAGTTTTTCCTTTTCCAAGTTCCAGCTTGTTAGCTCTTCGCTGGTAGAGCACCTTCAATAGAATGTTCTTGCCTCATCAATCTTCGTTGCTCTTGGGCTTGTAAGGCATGTATCACTTCTGCCAAAGTGATCTTGGACAGATCCTTTGTGTTCTCCAATGAAGCAATAAATGCTTCGTACTTTTCCGGCACTGTTACCAGAATTTTCTCGACAATTCTGGAATCAGCAAAATCACTTCCCAACAACTTTATCTTGTTGGCAATACTCAACAATTTGTTTTAGTATTCTTTGATTGTCTCAGATTCTTTCATTCTTTGCAGCTCAAATTCCCTCCTTAAATTAAGTACCTACATACCTCATATTTTTTCGTCCCCTGCATATTCTTCCTTCAAAAATTCCCAAATTTTTTTGGGTGATTTGAGAGTCATGATTCTGGTCTGGATCATTTTTGAAACACCAACAAACAAGCATGACTTCACCTTTGCCTTCCTCGTTTTTCCTTCTTTGTGATTTTTTGTTTGGGCCATGGTGGGATTTTCAGGCAGCGATTGAACAACGTAATTCTCTTCCACAGCATCCCATAAATCTAGTCCCTCTAGATAAGACTACATTCTCACTAACCATAGGTCATAACCTTCGCCATCAAAGAGTGGAAGAGCGACTTGAGAGTAATTTCCTTCACCTTCCATTTCACAGGTCTCGTAAGAAGATAGCTCTGATACCAATTGTTGGTTTTTAGAGAATAAATGCAGTAGAAAAACAGAGAAATAAAATATTGAAGAATATATAATTTGAAGGGAAACAAATTGGGGGAATATATTATTCAGTTGCCAATGTAATACATTTATAATAGCAGCAAAAAACAGAAGAAAAAAAAAACTAACTTAGATAAATCATAATTACTTTCTCCTAAAGTTTAGGAACAACTCTCTAACAGTTGCAAGAGACTTATTCAAAAACAGAAAAAGTGAAAAATATAGATCCACGTGCAATCCAAAAGCAGTTTCTTAACAAGTTAAAATTGTAAAAAAATTGTTCAAACAATACAAGGTGCCACCAGGATTGTTCTCAAAAGATCTATCTTAGTGGTCAATTATAAGAAGAGTATTGCTGAAGAAATAATAAAAATAGATTGATTGAATGTGTAAAGTAATAATGAAATTAACATTCAGCTGTAGTGATTGTCCCAGACTACAAAATACTATCATTTAATTCATGTTACTACTAAATGCTCAATAAAGATCCAAATGAACAAGCAACAATTGAAATTCAGATTCTCCATTGAGACAGCAAGCATCCATATTATGATTTAGTCAAGACAAGGAAATAACAGAAGCGATTCTTCCAAGGTTCAAGACCAATCTAATTCACAAAATCTCAAACGTTGCCTGAGACATGTAGGTTGCCTTGTTGGGTATTAAATGATATACATGTCTAATTGTTAACGGTTTGACAAGTGTACCAAATGTCCAAATAATAACGACTCAGAAGTCTGAGTGTCAATTTCCACGGGGACTTTGTTTTGTACTTGTGTTGAATAATTTCCAATTTATAGGAGAAAAGATGAGATAAGGTAAAAGAAAAGATGAGTTTAAAAGAAACAATAACTGAAATAATAGATAAAAAGAGACGAAAGATATAAAAGAGAATTCAATGGGATGAGAATGTTAGGACCTAGCATGCCTTATTTACCTAAGATGTATTATTTATGATTTTTCTCTATCAATCAGGTGAATTTATCTTACCCACATCTATTAGAATACTTGCCCCTGATGTCTCACGATGATAAGCCTATTTTACCTATCTATCTCTCAATGTCTTTGCAAATAGTCAATAGATAAAATGCATGAAGTTCTAATTCTAGATGTTTGCTTTGATGCATGAGCATAATACACTCACTCTATGCCTAACAATGATTTTATTAAGATACCTCTTCCTTTTAGTTCTATTAGAAATTACCCTTTGTTGAACGACTAATTTCTAAAACAGATGCATGCAAGACCTTCCTTGTATTTCTATTAAGGATTATCCTTTGTCGAGCACCTAACCCCCAAAGATGATGCAAGGATAAATAATGCATGAAATTAAAAGTAAGAAAGGATAATAGGAAAAAAAAATACCTGTTTGTATTGATAGATATGAAGTATACAATACATCTTTTGGCTTTTTAGACCTGTTAAACCCTAACTATGGGTTTAGCCTCTCATAACCATAAGGGGTCTTACACTTGAAAAGGAGTTTAGAAACTGATGGAAGAGAAAGAATGGAAAAAGGAAATAGAAAATGATGAGAGAGAAGAAAGAATTCCCTAAGGGAGAGTTCTCAGACTTTAGGTGTGTATTAGAGTACTCTGAGACTTGGTATGTTTTTTCTCTTGGGCCTGACTTCCTTTTTATTATTGTTGGAGTGGACTTGGACTTGACTCCCTTTTTATAGTTGTTGGAGTGGATTTGGACTTGATGCCAAAAATATTTATCAATTCCTAACATTTAAGGCAAAAATAACTGATAAATAAATATTTTTAAAGATATTTCAATATATTTTTATTATAAAAAATAACTCATATTTAAAAGTTATCATTAATTGCTAGGTGAAATATGCCAAGTATGCATATACATTAGATGAGGATGTTTGTGTTATGTACTATCCAAAGGAGGGTAAGTGAGGGTTATATCCGATACAAAGGTTATGTGAGCCCCAGTTCGGCAAGTATGAAAGTTTAAAGAAAAAAGGTATGGCATGTTATCCAATGTGATAGGTAAGTAATTTCCAAATGAAGGGTCAAGGTTTGTGTTTGAGGTTCTAAATACTTAAGGTACTAGTGAACTTTGGCATTACCATAACTCTAAGAAAGAAAAGAATAAAGAACATTACAGTGAAATAGAGATAACATTATATTTGGGTAATAGATGTTAGAATGAACATACGAAGGTATGAGTTAGAGAAGAGTGAGACATAAGTTAGACAACATGGACTAGTGATAATTAAGTAAAACTAGTTCCTAGAAGCTTACTAATAAGTGAGACTGGGAGAGTTAATAAAAGGATCATTCAAATAATAGTCAATAACGTTCTTTTAAGTTTACATATTTTCGGGTTAAGTTAGTGGACATCTTTGACGAAAATCTTGGAGTCGCTTGTAGAAGAGATGTTTAAGTTAGTTACCTTCGACTATACAAAGCTAGTGTTTAGTTTTATTTATCTTTCTTATTTGGTGTACGAAACCTATTGCTAAGAGTTTGTAATGTGTTCTATTATATATTTATGCTTTATTTTTGCTTAATTTTATTTATTTAAATTCAAAGTTTCCATGTCCTTCAAATCTGCATACAAGTTAAGATAGCATCCTATCGGATGTTACACTTATTGACGGCAAAAACACCAAAAGGGGGCAGTTTTACAAATTATTTACCAAAAAGGGGCTTTTTGCAATTATTTCTGGGGGGGGGGGGGTATGTTTTTTTTATTGCAAAGCGCCCCCAGACAGGCGCCTCCACTGTGCACGTGACGCGTGGCACAGGCGCGGCACACGAGGGAACAACAGGGTAGCGCCCCTGACGCAGGCGCGTCTGATAGCGCCCTGCCACTGGACGCGACTGGTGGTGCCCCTGCACCAGGCGCCTAGGGTCCAAGCGCGACCCCCCCACCCCCTCCTCCATCCCGATAAAGGGTCCCCCCCCCACCCCACCCCACCCCCTCTTGGTCCCCCCCTCACCCTACTCCCTCCTTCTCCCCCAAGCTCTCCTTTGTCCCAGGCTTGTTCCCCCCCCCCCCCCCTCCCAACAGTCCATTTTTGTTTCCCTTCTCCCCAGCAAGGTATGTTATTTTTTTAATTGTTTCAAATTTATTTATTTTTTATAAATTGTTATATTTTATTATTTGTATGTTTTTTTTTGCAGGTTGTCATCTTGTGTACAAGAAAATTATATTAACTCACAACACAACAAGTTTATTTTTTTATCTTTATATATTTTTGCTGTTAGTTTAATTTTTTTTATTATTTTAGTTATTTTTTATTAATTATATAACAAATTGTTTATTTGTGTTACGGTTGTTTAATTTTTAGAATATAAATTTAATTAAGATTCATAATAAATATTACTGTAATATTGTTATTAGGCGTATTTAAAAAAAAGGCATATTATTATTATATATAAAAAATATATATATACGTGTTCTTATATTATTTTCTGAAATTGGTGAAATTGAGGAAAAAAATATATATATTTTCTGAAAGTTGAGAAAAAAAATCCTCAATGTGAAGAAATTATTTTTTATTATATATATATATATATTGAAATTGCTGAAATTGACCAAAAATATATATATATTTTCTGAAAATGAAGAAAAAAATTTTCTCAATGTGTAGAAATTATTTTTTATTATATATATATATATATATATATATATATATATATATATATATATATATATATATATATATATATATATATGTTTTTTGAAATTGTTGAAATGGAGAAACAAAAATATATATATTTTCTGAAAATGAAGAAAAAAAATTTCTCAATGTGTAGAAATTATTTTTTATTATATATATATATATATATATATATATATATATATATATATATATATATATATATATGTTTTTTGAAATTGTTGAAATGGAGAAAAAAAATATATATTTTTTCTGAAAATTAAGTAAAAAAATTCCTCAATGTGAAGAAAATTTAAATTACGAGTTTGTTTCTAAAATTTAAATTACGTGTTCGTTTCTAAAATTTAAATTACGTGCTCGTTTCTAAAATTTAAATTATGTGCTCGTTTCTAAAATTTAAATTACGCGTACGTACTTGACTTTATTTATTATTTATGATATGTGTGACTATTAATTTTTTTTTCTTTCTATACAGGAGTTTTAATATGGCTAGTTCGTCATCTTCTCATCATTATGACATGGCATCTGGACCATTAGAGGATGATTTATTGTGGATGCAAAAAAATCATGTATCCCAACATATTTGGAATGGTGCTAATGATAGGACGTTAAAAATTCGACGAGCCACACCACTGTACAATCATAGAGAAGCACCGCCCGAAGAAATTATTCCTCTATTACAAATTTCGGGTTTGTACCCGATAATGAAATTGGCACAGTTGAAAGTGAATAGAGCATTGGTGAATGCTTTTATTGAAAGGTGGAGGCCAGAAACGCATACATTTCATTTGAAGTGTGGAGAGGCAACTATTACACTTCAAGATGTTTCTGTGCTACTTGGTATTCCTGTGGATGGAAGACCATTAATTGGAAATACAAATATTGACTGGTTTGAGTTGTTTCATGAATTATTGGGTGTCATGCCTGACGATGCTGCAATTGATGGGAACTCAATTAAATTGAGTTGGTTGCCTTCTCATTTTGCAAATATTCATGATTTTACAGGCAACCAAGAAGGCCTTGAAAGATTTGCTCGTGCTTGGATCTTACGATTCATAGGAGGGATAATGTTTGTTGACAAAAGCAGCAAACGGGTGCATTTGAAATATTTGCAGTTTCTGAGAGACCTTAGAGAGTGCAACAGTTATGCATGGGGAGCTGCTGTTTTGGATAACCTTTATAGAGAGATGTGCATCGCAACAGACTATAATGCAAAATCAATAGGCGGTTTCACTCTCTTGATTCAATTATGGGCATCGGAACGATGCCCAACATTAGCCCCCTCAGTTATTCCTCCACAACAACAAAACGCGCCACTTGGTTACAGGTATACTTCCCTTTACTATTTTGAATTCATTATTAATAAACATGTTTGGTTGATGTTAATCATTATTCTATGTAACATTTTATTTTGTTATTTAATTTTTTGTGAAGATGGTTGGGAGGTGAATTGCATCACATAGGCAATGATAATTTAATTGAGATTCGTTGTAAATTAGATGTCATGAAACGCGACGAGGTAACAATTTTGATGTTTGTTTATTAAATGATGTTGTATTTCTTAATTAATTTATTAAATTTAACTTTTATATGCAGTTTGTATGGGTCCCTTATGCTGGACATGTGGAAATGAATTTGAGTCAAGTTTGTTTTTTTGGGTCTGTATTATGGACATGTATCATATCACTTATTTGTTTTCAAAAAGTGGAATGGCACCAGCCGGATAGAGTCATGAGACAATTTGGAATGCAACAACCTATTCCGGGACCAGTAATGCAACCCAACAACATACATGACTTGACATTAAAGGGAAAGGAAGGAAAAAATTGGATGCGACTAATGCAACCCGCGCTTAATGAATGGAATAGTCGCTATGAAAGGAGAGTAGAGCAGACGCCGCCACAAACAGGGACCCTCAGTCTGAACTCTGAATATATGAGGTGGTACAGGCGTAAAACAAAAGTTTATGTTGACCCAAAACATGCAAGAAGAGGACTATTGGTATACATTGTCCATTATAATTTAGAAAAGAATGTTGCGCTTATTTAAGATTATTTTAATAACTATTCATTTATTTTCTATGCAGGGTGAAATCGCCGAAACACTACATTTTATGGTGTCTCCTATTGGGAGAAGGGTTTGTACTTTTGACGATTTACTGCCATGTATCGAGAAGATCACTCTTTTGTCTAAGGAAGAGGATAGGATACTTGAGGCACATGAAGATGCTCCCCCTTCTCAGCCACAATTTGAACATCAACAGTTTAATATACTACGGCAAAGTGTGGAGACTCGAGGCTTAGCGCGACGTCAGGAAACTGTTGATGCAACAACATATAGTTTGCCTCCGATGCCAAAACGACAACATGGAATGTATTACACACCGCCGACATTCACCCAAGAACCGTCTCAGATGTCGCCGATGTATTCATACCCACATGATTTTCAACCATGGTATAGTTTTGCAGGCATATTTGGGTCCTCTCCTTCTTCAACAGAAACTCCTTCATTTACCCAAAGTGGTCAAGTATCGACCCCAAATGCCCCACTTGCTGGTCCGTGGAATGTACCTGGAGATATACCCGACATGGACGACTTATTAGGGGTCGATTTACGTCATGATTTCTCTGCCGAGGCTGACCAAGTGGATGAAAGGGCGAATCCTAGAAGAAGAAATCCTGATAGGGCAGCTAGAAATTGGGACCGGCCATGTGGGACTTCGTCGCGGCATCACAGACATAGTGATGATTGATTAATAATGAGTTTACATTTTTTTCGCATGGTTTAACATTTTCATGTACTTTGTATTATTTTTTTTCATGTGTTTCATATTGTCATGTACTTTGTATGATTTTTTTTCATGTTAATTTTATATTATTGTCACTTCAACGTTTCAATCTTATTGTGCAATGCTTTTAAAATAAATAAAAATAAATAACCATAATGTTAATGACACATAAACCAAAAGTGATCTCTAACGTAATTTAATGGCCAAATAAAAAAAGATTTGACCAAATCAAAAAGCATTTTAAAACATTTTAGGATTTCAAAATGTATTTTAGGTGAAAATGTATTTTATTGAAAATGTACTTATATATACTTCAAAAAGAGAGAATAATAAAATATAAAAAAATAACAAATAATACTAATAATTAAAATGAAAAAAATTTAAATTTTTTATAAACAAATTAAAAAATATACAATTTAGAGTATATAAAAAATAATCTTATTGAAATTTTGGGGTGGGGGGTGTGGGAATATAAAAAAATAACAAATAATACTAATAACAAAGATGAAACAAAATTTAAATTTTTGATAAACAATATAAAAAATATAAAATTTTGGGGTGGGGGGTGGGGGGTGTGGGAAGAGACTGGGGGTGTGAGAAGAAGAGGCTGGGGGGGGTGTGGGAAGGGGCTGGGGGTGTGGGAAGAAGAGACTGGGGGGGTGTGGGAAGGAGGGGGGGGGGGGGGGGGGGGGGGGCTGCCCTGTGCTAGCCGTAGCGCCTGCAGCAGGGGCGCCACCAGTAGTGCCTGACCCCTGGGCGCTATCAAAGGCGCCCGCGTCAAGGGCGCTACCTGCTGTGCCACGCGTCACGTGGACAGTGGAGGCGCCTGTCTGGGGGGCGCTTTGCAATAAAAAAACAGACCCCTTTGGAAATAATTGTAAAAGAGACCCTTTTTGGTAAATAATTTGTAAAACTGTCCCCTTTTGATGTTTTTGCCCTTATTGACACAAAAAGTGAAATATAAATAAGTTACTCTTCAAATCTCACATGTTAGAAAGTATTTTTTACTATAAAAGTAGCATAACATTTGTTGATTTTTCTATTTGAGAGAAATATTTTCAAGATATGTGTCTATATATAATAATAAATAAATAAATAAATAAGAGACAAAAGTTTTATATATATATATATATATATATATATATATATATATATATATATATATATAATATAGCAAATGTAATATCAACTATTTAATGTTTAAATAGTAATATTGCATATTATTTTACTAAACAAGTCGAATTAATTTTTATAGCAAGTTTAATTTCTCTTACTTTTCGCCCACAGACAACCAAAACTAATACCAGATTACCAGCTACTGCCCATTCATTTTTTCCTCCGCAAATAGAGTATTGTATCCTTACCCGATATATAGAAATCCATTCTGTCAAAAAGAAATTCATCTTTATGTACGGCTACGAGTTACAAACAAACAACCAATGTTTCTTTATTTTATTAATTTGGTTGGTCTAAGATGTGAAACATCTGTTAATGTCAGTGCTCACAAATGTTGCAGACCCTCGTATCAATATTTATTTAAAAGCCATTTGACCAGCATCTTGCAATAAAATATGATCCTTTTTCAACTTAGTAGTCCAACCATGTTATGTCCGGGGGGTGGAATTACAATTTTAAGGAATAGAAGTATAATTATTAGAATTAAATAAATAAGGATCATAAAGTTCACAATTTTAAATGAATAGTTTATTATGTTACTTATTATTTGAAACATAAAATTGCTAAAAAAAATAATATTAAAATTAATTCAAATAAAATTATATTATATAAGAAAAAAATGTATAATATATCACAATAATCATAAAATTAATCATTATGAAAACACAAATTTAGTTATAAAAAATAACTAAGACATGTACAGTTACTCTTACTGTATTTTTTTTATTTATTTACACAATTATATTTCTTTAAATTTTAATATTATTTAAAATTAATCACCGTATGTGAAAGCTAATTAAAAAACTCAATTTTATTTAAAAATAAATATAAGTAAATCTCATGGTAGTTATTGTCTCTGTTAAATAAAACATGAAATTAAATTGTTCTATTTTCTTTTTTCTATAAGCAAGAGTAAGTGTTTGAAATATGGAGAAACTCCAGCAAATTTGTAATGGCATGGCTCAATTAAGTGTTTGAAATTCACTGAGGATTGGGAGGACGACCGTTAGCAGCACAAACCCTTGAGCCCCATTCAAGCAATTCTTTGCTTGTGTCATCCTTGTGAACAATCACTTCAATGAAGCACAAGCAATCTTTCTTGTCACCTGTTGCTGTCTGAATTGCCTCAACAAGCTCCTCTTCACATGTAACCTGAAATAAAGCATGCATAAAATAATTATATTAATTAACAGCTATGAATTTTTCAGAATAATGTGTAAGTACTATGTTAAGAATCTCACCTTAGTGGTCCAGCATTTTCCTTCACCATTGTGGATTGCATCAACCAAGCCAGTGTAGTTCCAGTTCTTAATCACATTGTATGGCCCATCATGAATTTCAACTTCAATGGTGTATCCACCATTGTTTATCAGGAAGATGATGGTCTTCTGCTCATTTCGCAGCATTGTGGACACATCCTGAGCTGTCACCTACACAGAATTTAAAAAGCAAGATAAAAACACCATAACAGTTCAAAAACTGTTGGGTAAAGGAAAAAAAAATGCATCAACTAGAATTTAACATTAAATTTCCTTTTTTATTTATATTTCCTATAGATATTCTTCTTAGGCAATCCTATTCAAAGTATAATGAAGATACTAAATGTAGACCCTTCTTCCAATAGGAATTCAAATCATAGTCACATTGTGGGGACTAGTCTCTTCTATTAGACTCGGGTTGGTTAAAATTTGGAAAATTATTTGAGTATATCTAAATAAAAAAAATTTTCTTTATGATTGAAATCATGCTTAAGTAGTTATATATGCAAGACAAACCTGAAAGCTTCCATCACCAATGCAAGAAATCACTCGCTTCTCAGGAACCGCCTGAGCATAACCAAGTGTAGCACCAACAGACCAACCAATTGAACCATATTGCATTTGGAACTCATACCTGTCAACATATCTTTTCTTCAAAACTGAAAAAAAAAATACTACATAAAGTAAAGTGACACACCAAAAAACACACTCTCTATTGTACTTACCCACACCCCTTTGGCAACTTCAGCTTCTGGCAGTTAAACCAAGAGTCCCCTGTCTCAGCAATCACCGCGGTTTCGCCAGACAGCATATCTTGTATATGCTTAAACAGAACATTAACCCTCAAAGGCTCTCTGGGTTCAGCTTTCACAGGCTTTCCCTCAGGGACAAAAATCCTTGAGTAATTTTCATAAGCAGTGTTGTTGTGCTTGAGACGCTTTGCGAGTTCCCTGAGGAAGTCCTTCATGAGGACACACCCGAATGCGGGTCCATTGGAGATCACAACGCGCTCCGGCTGCACGATGATGGCCTTCTCCTTCTTGAGGAGGAGTGAGTACCCAACAGAGCTGTAGTCATTGAAAATGGGGCCAGCAAACAAGTATGCATCAGCAGATTCGACGATTTCAGCACAGAATGCGGTGCTCACAGCACCCCAGAATGTGCCAATGAAGTGGGGTTTGTGCTCCGGGACTAGTCCCTTGGCTGATGGCATCACAGCAAATGGATAGCCACATGCATCAGCAAGCTCAACAAATGCATCACATGCATTAGCCACCCTTAGTTTAGGACCTCCAACCATTACAGGCTTCACTGCCTTGTTTAGGAACTCTGCTGCTGCTTCCACTGCAGCCTCCAACCCCATCTTGTTACTCAATCTGCATAAAACACCAATAAATAGAATCAATGTGACAAAAATAAAACCAATCATTAAAGTTTCACATGATTGGATTGTTCACAAAGTCATCCCAGAGAGAGACCACTTTGTGTTTATGGTTTCAATCAATCTTTGTATGACACATATACTAAATTTTCAATTCATGACAAATAATTGATAATATTTGATTATGTGTCACGTAGAGATCACATAAAAATTAAATAGAAAAACTATATACAAAATCTTACCTTGGAGACAGAGAAAATGGAACCGGCTCGCGACTGAATGTGGGGTGAGGAATGCCAGGCAAGTTACAACTTATGCTTATGTACACAGGCTTGCTTTCTTTCAGGCAGGTTGAGATTGCAGTATCAATCAATTCATGAGCATCTTCTATGTTATTCACCACAGCCTATCAAACCATATGCACAAAAATTAAAAAGAAAATTGCATTGTCTTTATTTCAGTGTTCATGGAAACAAACAGACACTAGTAAACCAAAACATACTACTATAAACTGGCAAACCATTCATATTGAGGGCACGCATTCCACGTACAATAGTAAACCAAAACATACAATTATTTTTATAGAGAATACTATTCTAATAGAATAGGATTAGAAAACAGATTTAGAAACACCCTTAAACACTAAAATAATCCTTCTAACACTCATTGATGTGACATAAAATTAAGATTACTGGTTAAAAAGCTGATTGGTTAAAAAAAGGAAAATTAATAAAAACAATTAAAAAAAGATAAACATAGATTTGAGATATTGACCTGATAGCATGTAACTGTTTGGAAGCACCTGAGCTCCTGGCTGAAATCGGACAATCCAATGGTGTGATGCAAGATTCTGTTGGTACCAAAATCGTTCGTATTGGGCCCACCCACAATACAGATCAGCGGAAGATTCTCGCTGTACGCGCCCGCAATCGCGTTGATTACACTCAGTCCTCCAACAGTAAACGTGACGACACACGCGCCCACGCCCCTGCACCGCGCGTAGCCGTCAGCAGCGTACCCGGCATTGAGTTCGTTACAACATCCTATGTTTTTCAACTGCGGCTCCGCGATGAGGTGGTCGAGGAGGGTGAGGTTAAAGTCACCCGGCACGGAGAAGACGTCTGTCACCCCCACC
Source organism: Glycine soja (assembly GCF_004193775.1). NCBI lineage: Eukaryota > Viridiplantae > Streptophyta > Magnoliopsida > Fabales > Fabaceae > Glycine > Glycine soja. Next base: position 40,548,103 of record NC_041002.1, read on the forward strand.
TGCATTGCATGACCAGTTATAAGATTAGATTAGTGATTGATGACTGAGTTATAATTAAGATTCATTTAGTAAATTTAAATTTTTTTTATTAACAAAAACTAATAAACTAACAATTAATTAATATTGATGAATAAGATTAACCTGCACGAGTCTCCGTGCTAGGTGGCGTCCTAGCGTGGCATCCGAGGACGTCATCGTGGTTGCGGGGACGGAGGGTTTGATTGCTGAAACGGCTCCGTTCGGGGGACAACCGACGTCGTTGTTAGCAGGCTTGCACGCGTCGAGGGATAGAGATCCAATGTTAGTGTCCATGAGGAAACAGTAGAAACGAGATGATAGAGAAAAATGTGAATGAGTTAGATGATGATGAGGTTTTGTTTTCAGAGAGTTTGGTGTTAGTGTGAGAGAGAAAAGAGGGAGAGTGAGAATTTATAGGGTTTATTTGTGTGGAGTGGAATAGTGGCACGAACTAGACAAGGGGGAGAGAAGATGGTGTATGGCATTACAAGGGGCGGTTTTCGGGTTTTGCATGTTGGAGCCATTTGGAATGGGCAATGGTCTTTGGGGTTGTTGTGTTGTGATGTTCTCCTATTTTTCCTTTACAGCATGTGAAAGGTGACAAAATCAAATTCAATTCAAACACATAATTATGGGGGCTTTTCGGGTGTTAAGGATTCGGTGGGATTTTCATTTTTAGTTTAGTTTCTCTGAGTGTGTTCACTGTTTAGGGTAAAGTTTTTAATTAATAAAAAAAAATTCTTGTATATGTTATTTTTAAGGTATTATAAAAGTGAATAATTTTTATACATGCATGATCGTTTATGGTGAGATGATATAATATTAGGGTCTTTTAATTATTATTTTTTTTTTTTGTTTTAAGGGAGGGTCAAGCACTAAGTCTTGAGAAAAGCAGGAAAGGATCTAATGGGAGGGTTAAACTTGTGTACTCTTATCGTAATTGAGTTGTTTTCGAAATTTTATTCCGATCGATATAGATGATGAAAAGTAAAATTAAATTAAATTAAATCGGATAAAATAAAATATTATTATCATATAATATATATTCAGATACTTTTGGTAGAATGAAAAATTAAAGTTATGGTTTCATTATTTAAAAACAAACAAAATATTAAGGGAATATAAGTAAATAATGAGTTTATTTTATTTCTCAATTTAGAAGAGAGAAAAAAAAACCAAAACTGTTAGAAAATGGTAGTATCATTTAAAGTGAGTTTATTTTTAAGTAACATATATATATATATATATATATATATATATATATATATATATATATATATATATATATATATATATATATATATATACCATAGATCAGTGGAAAAGGGATCAAACGGACAAATAGGAAGTAAGAATGCAGTATGACAAAACAGAAATCGAAATATAAACTTTTAAAAACAAGTATCAAGGGCACACCGGAGACCGGCTTACAAATCCCAGGTTTTCACAAACAAAGAAACCGAAGCGGCGGCAGAGCCACACAGGATCGGTAAAGAGAGAAGACATGTGAAAAGAAACTTTAAGTTTATTCAAATTGAAAGAAGAGCTTACAAAGATTTTTTCCTATGCAGAACGCCTCTCTCTAAAACCTGAAAATAAGGCTATCTAAAGGGTGACTCACAAAGGAAACGAGGACTCCTTTAAATAGACCAATTGATTATTGTTTCTACAGTGCCGGTAATGTCTACCGGAACTATTACAAAGTTGGCAAAAAATTGATCTTTTACCGGATTAATTAGTTACAATAACTCTTGATTATTACAACTAATTAATCATCTTCTAGTGAGATGCCAAAACAATCATCCTCATTCTGATAGAAAGGATCATCATGTTGGTCATCAATGTCCTCTGACGATTCGGCCTCCTTCTTTGAAGGTTCTTTGAAGGTTCTTCTTATTCTTCTTGTTGAAGCAGCTAGAGAACTTCCTTGAGGTTCTGGGCAAGACTTTCTTTGGATTTTGAGCTTGCCAAGAATGCCGCGAGTTGAGATTTCTGATTCAGAAATAATGATGTCTCTGGATCAACAGGTTTGAGGAATTCAGGGTGGCTCTGGAACTAGATCTTGACTTGGTCTGGAGCAGCCTTTGAGGTATCAAATTGTGACCACCATTTTACAAAAGCATGTCTTTGTAACGACAGATATTGCTTGTTGTTTTCGGTTTTCCCATACCTGTATTGAAATGAAAAGATCCATGACAAAGCAAAGCTGAAAAAGTACTTTAAATCGGCTGGAATTCTTGATTCCTTGTTGTTGAATAATTTGTTGAACTGATGAAATCCCTATTGGACTTCTTCTGGGAATATTTGTGGTATTGGTCCAAAATAATTCCACCATTGGAGAAACCAGTTTGGAAAATTGTAAACAATATTGTTTTTGAAGTAAATCAACCACGAATACTTGAATTTATTATTTTGGTGCCAAAACACATTGGTCCAGGCGTCAATGTAATCCCAATAAGTGTATCTTGTTGGGTCAAAAAGTGCAGAAAACTTCTTGGGTTGGTTTAGATTGGTTCCGTAATGCCGTGGCTGCATTACTTTCAGGATTTGGATTGTGGAGTGGGTGTTTAGGCTCGGGTCTTTTGAGTCCTTGAAATGTTTGATGGATACTAAATTTGTATCCACTAGAATGAATTCATAGAATTTTCTAGTTTTATTGAGGGTTGTTGGCCTATAATGAAACCCTTGGGGGAAGACTTTGGCAGTTGCTTTGAAAGGATTCTTATCCCAATATTCTGGCTCCATTTGTAGGACATTAAAGAATTTGTTTTTTGAAATATAGTTGTTGGTGGGTTGTGGTGTTGGGTCTTGTTGAGCCAACGTTCGTTTTTCTTTCTGGTTACAAACTGTCTTAGTTTGTTTGGTCTTTTGGATTTGTTTTTGGAGGTCTATTTCAGAATCATCGTCTGATTCTGAGGCCATTTTTGCACAGGTTTTCTTGGCTAATTTTGGGATTTTGGTAAGGCCTATGTCTTCTAAGGCCTGAAGAGTTTGAATTGACCAGGCATAGTCAGCCACAGTCTATTTTGCTGTTACTGGTTTGGGGGATTCCTGAGTGGATGACTCAGGTTTGACAATAGCTATTTGGGTTAATGACCCTTCAAATTTTGGTTTCTAGGTTGATGACCCAGTCTGGGTAGGTGAACCAGAGGATGATGAGGTTGTTTTCTTGATTACTGACTCTGGTAGAGCCAAGAGAACTTCTTTTCCTTTACTACTTGTTCTACCTCCTCTCCCGGAGGAGCTGGACACCTTAGGAGGCATTAGTATTTTTCTGTAAAAATTCATGTGTGAGGTAGTCAGGTAGAGAATTTGAGGTGCCCTTTATATATTCTATGTCAAAATCAAAGACACTTAAAATTGTTTGCCATCTTGCAAAAATTTGTTTTGAGACAAGGTTTTTAACATCTTTTTGTAAAATATATTTGGCTGATTTACAATCAACTCTGATTAAAAAGTTTTGGTTTAATAAATCCGATTGAAATTTGGAAATGCACAAAACAATTGCTAAAGCTTCTTTTTTAGCAGTTGAATATTTTAATTGTGCAGGATTCTAATGTTTTAATGTATATGCAATGACATGATCTTGACCATGTACTCTTTGTTTGAGGATGCCACCATAACCTATGTCTGATGCATCGGTTTTGACAATTTTAAATGCTTGTGGAATAGGAAGATACAAACATTTTATGGATTGGACCTTAAGTTTGATTTCTTTAACTATTTTTGTATGGAGGTCAGACCAAGGAGACGGATTTTTCTTCAGCCTGTCATGTGACGGCTTGACAATATTGTTTAAATAGGGGACAAATTCTCCTACACAATTTAAACAACCTAGGAATCTTTGTAACTGGTTTTGTCTAAGATTTGGTTGGGAAATCTGCTAGCAAACTCTATTGACCTTTCTATTGGAATGATTGTACCTTGATATATATGGTGACCAAGGAATCGAATTTGAGTTTGGAAGAGATTTATTTTTGATTTGGAGACTTCCAAACCATTTTGTTTGATAATATGGATGAAAGTCTGGAGATGTTTGAAATGTTGGTCAATGTTTTGGGAAAAGATTAAAACATCATCTATGTAGACAATGACAAATTTTGAATAAGGATTAAAAATATCATTCATAATTTTTTGAAACTCTGAAGGGGCATTCTTCAGTCCGAATGGCATTACATTCCATTCATATTGCCCGAAAGATACAATAAACGTTGTTTTGTACCTATCTGACTCTTGGATTTGGATTTGCCAAAATCCAGATTTCATATCAAATTTTGAAAATATTGTTGCAGAATTTAATCTGTTAAGTAAATATTTTTTGTTAGGAATAGGGTACCTAATCCATTGTAATGCTTGATTTAGTGGTTTGTAATTTATGACTAAGCGGGGTGTTTCATGCTCAAGCTCTGATTGTTTGTTGACATAAAAAGCCGCACAGGACCATGGACTTTTGCTTTTTCGGATTAAACCTTTATCAAGCAAATCCTGAATTTCCTTTTGACAGTATTGAAGAAGTTCTTCATTCATTTGAATTGGCCTGGCTTTTGTGGGAATTTGTTTTTCCCTAAAGTTTTTCTCATAAGGGAGTAAGGGAGATCAACAATATGATTCTTTCTATCCCAAAATGCATGTGGCAAATCAGAACAGACATTAGATTCGATATGACTTAATAAAGATTGAATTTTTTCTTTTACTTGGGGTTTTCCCAGTTGTATTTGAATATTATTAAAAGATACTTCTTCCTTTAAGAAGTTAATTTGGTTAATTTTATTCTCTATAAGATTTATATTCCTGGAGATTGGTTAATTAGAAAAATTAAATATAACTTTTCTTCCTAAATAATTTGTAGTTATTCCTTCATTAGATATTTGAATGGGAAACAAGGCTCTAATGAAGGGAGTTCCTAAGATTACTTTGTTTTTAAGGTTTTTTACCAGAAGAAAGTTTGTGTTAATCCCAAGACCTTGATTTTCGATGATTGCATTTGATAATTTAAAACTAATCTTTAATTTTGAGCCATTTGTTGTGCTTAATTTTTCTGAGGTTTTCTCAAAGAATTTTGTAGGAATTAACCTTTCTAAGATACAGTTTGAATCAGCCCCTGTGTCAAATAGGGCCATCGTTTCTAAAACGAAATCATTAATAATTATTTTTATGTTTATGTAAAATTTTTGAATTTTAATCTTGTTGAATAATCCCATAAACATATCATCTTCTAAATTTTCTGGTTGGTTTTCTTCATTGTTGTTGACGCTTTCAGTATCACTATCTTCCTCAAGTTGAGAAAGAATGATCTGATGAATTTCTTGTTGTTGGTGAAGTTCTTTTACTTCTCTTTTTAGATTGTTTATCTCTGTTTAGAGATCTTGGATTGTCGTTGGTTTGGTTGAAGAATTTTCTAATCTTTTGAATATGTTACTCACATCAAAATTTATTATTTGTAATAAAATCCTTTTGCCTGGGTTTTACCTCTAATGTCTTTTTGAGTTTTTCCAGAAAAACCTTCTTTTCTTGGGGGTTAGGTGTAGAATTGATTGCTTCAAACAAGAGATCTTGTTCTCTTGTTAGAGTATTGATTTGTCCATCATCATCTGTTGACGATAGTTGGTCATCTTGTTGAATTAAGTTTAGGTTTTCATCGGAAAGTACGGAGGATGAAGTTTCTGTTTCTTCTTCCTCCGAGGTTTCGATAAGCAAATTGTTTATTTGCTCTTCAATTGATGGTTCTAAGTTAAGGTTTCTTAACTTCTTTTTAGTCTACAATATTTACTAATGTGGCCTTGTTTTCCACAATTGTAACATGTTATCTTTGATTTTGCCTTTTGTCTAGGATTTTCCATTTCTCTACTGGTTGAGGGTTTGTGTGAGTATCTCCTTCTTGGAAATCTCTTTTTATTGACTGGTTTATTCTCATGGATTTCTTTTCTAGAATTTTGTTTTTTCTTTTGTTTTGGACAGGCCGGTAGACCAAATTGTTCGTAGAAGGAACCTAAATCTTTCTTTGTTTGAGCCTTTTCTTTGGCTAATTGCCTCTGAATTTTTTCATCCTAACAAATCTTTAAGGCTACCTTTTAGACATAAGAAATTAATTGACCATAGCTTAAGCTCTCATATGGAATATCTCCATTGGCAGATTGACTACGGATTTTATCTCTAACCTTGTCTCCTAATGATCTGGGAAGACCGGCTATAAATTTTTCTTTCCAAAAAGGTTGTTGACTATCTTCTCTGGTGTAAACCCTAGTTAGAAAAGTATCTTTGTACCACCTAAAGTCTGCTAAGGTTCTACACTTAAGGTTTGACAACAACTCTGCAGACCTATCTTTCCACAGAGATGGGTCTCTAATGAAGTGTTGCGCTATTGTAAAAATTAATGTATTAACAGCGTCAGGAATCTCCTTATCTTTGTCATTATTAATGACTTTTCCATTGAGATCCGTCTTGATCGCGCTGTAAATTTTTTATTTTTCCTCGTTCGTGAGATAATTATCCCACCAACCTTTTAGAAAATCCTGCCACTAAGATATCTATAATGGTTTCTTCTTAACATTCATGGGAGGTTTGGTAAGTTGTAGCTACCATGGTCATATGTTGGAGTGTATTCATGATGTTATACTCCATTTGTGTATCTATGTTCCATTCATAGATGTTGTTTGCACTAAAACTTTTAAAATTGTTTTCACCTCTTTCTTCTAATAGAAGGTCAGGGGCAGTTGGACGTTGATAATATAATTTAGAGGTTGTTTTCCAGTGCTTGGAATTAATTGGATTTATATTCTTTTCCGATACTGATCCTATCTCGGTTGCATTATCTGAGTTTTGGTCACTATCTTCATTAATAACATTAATTAATTTGGAGGTACTTCTTGTTACCATTTTGGAAGTATTTTCCAAGGTTTAGGGAGTTTCTGGAATGACCTTAAGTAAACTACCAATTTTGTTTAGTAATTCACTATGATTATCACCTACCCCTTCAATTAAGGATTTAGTTTTTCTAAGTTCCCTAATTTTTCGTTTAGCCTTCTCACTAACTTTGAAAGGTTTGAATAATGGTTTTTCAATGGGAATGCTTGGCGAAGCTTCCTCAACTGATTTTTGTTTAGGAACTACCTTAGTTTTAATGGTTTCTCCTAAAGCTTCTAAATATTTATTGGTGTAATTTGCCTGTTCCATTAGGCTCTTAATATCTTTGGAGGTTACTTCCTCATTGACATATTTTGTCTTGAATGGAATTGCCATGACAGGTTTATTGTTACTGTCTTTGACATTTGGTAGTTGATATTGTGTTGCGGGAAGTAATTCCGATTGGATTAACTCACCATCTTTCATTTGCCAGTTTGTTATGACATTTGTTGTTGGATCACCTATGATGTCCTGCTTCCATGGGTAATCTATATCCTTTCTGATGGTATAAGCATGGAACCAATCAAAGAAAAGGACATTAATTTTTACTCTTTCGACAAATTCATAGAACTTGTCTTGGATTTGTTTTCTGTTTGCACCCTTGTAATGTTGGAAAAACCATCTCCTTTGAAGTTCATTCTCCGGAGAATAGAAGTCTTTCTTAAGGGTTTCCTTATCAATGCTAAAGTTGTCAGATAACATCATAAGGTTCCATAGAAGAATAAGTTGGGGATTGGATCGACTTCTGGTCGTCCTCCTATTCTTGGTTGTACGTAGTTCTAGGTATACTAGAAGTAGTATCTAATCCTTGGAGGTTTACAGTAGGGAACTGGTTATGTGACTCAGATCTGGTTAATCCTATTGGAATTGAATGAGTTCTAACCGAAAAAGACCTTTTGGATGACTCATATTCAGACATAGAGGCTTCTATTCTTGATGAAAAAGAATTTCTCCTATTGAAGGTTATTTCTACCTTACCGAAGTTATCTTGCTTAATTTGCTCTATGGTTGGAGCGGGTCGGGGAACAGACGGTGTGGCCTTATCCATAACCCATTTTTCGGGAAGAGTTACCTCATCCCATTTTATTGTTCTTGGGAGAGAAACGTTAGCCTGTCATATCAGTGATAAACAAAGTTGTATCTCCTCTTTGAGGTTTTAACAGGACTCTAGAAGCACAAGTATTCAAGACCTTGTACTAAATCCTGTAAATCAATGTTGTTGGAATTGATCCTTCTTTCATGTCGAGGCCATGAAAGTGGGTATTTAGAAACAGAGAGTCAAGAATGTTTCTGTCCATCAGACTCACGGTTTTGTTTGGGTAACAATTGAAGTATATTGGACCTTGTCTTAGGCTTGTTTCTATTGTTCCAATTAAGGAATCTTCAAACTTGTTATGCCTAATATCTCTAAGGCACATTAAGACTGCAACATCGATGCCCATATCAATTAAAGGCTTGATGGCTACTTGGACACAACCTATGTGTAAATATTTGTATTTACGGCTATGTTCATAAATTGAATTTTTTTAGAGCAGATGAAATTCTTCCCCTATGTCTTGTCCTAGAGGAATATTATTTTCTACCATTTTGATTATATAATCAAAATTATGTTTGTCTTTAATTGTCTCAGGAACATACAAGGTATCCTTAGGGATTTCTGGGATGTTCCAGTCATCCATGTTTTGGTTTATGTCTTTGAATCTGACTTCTTCATCAAAGAGATTTGTTTTGGGGCGACCTCGTGGGTCTGGTTATCTTGTTCATTGAGTAAATTTTTGGGTGAATTCATTGAGGATGAGGATGAAGACGAGTTTGATCTAAAAGAAATTCAAGAAAATGATCGTAGAAGGCGAGACATATTAGATATATCCTCAAATATCATTGTCATCATATGGTTCCATAGAAATGCTTCCGTAGGTATATATGTAACTAAATTTCTTGGATCTGGAAAAATTTCTTAAAAACTCTTTTTTTTTTATGACGAACAATATAGTTTGAACATATCCCTATAGTCACCAGTATATTATGTCTCAATATTTTATTTGAACAATACACATTAGCCTTACTGCCTTTTCCATCTACGGGACTTACTGCTACAGTATCATTCAATTAAAACATCGGACTGATGTACTTCCAGAAGATGTTGTTCAACATATACTGTTTAAATTAAAATAATTGTACATCGTCCAGATCCATGAACTTAGTTAACATATTTCCTTACGGAATATATATATATATAAAAGTAATTTTCTTTGTTATTAAGTCAAATTGACCTTTCTTGTATTGAGTGTTTAATTTTATTTTTATTTAAAAACTTTATTCAATTAAAATGATGTTACTCAATTTTAATTTCAATTTAATATTAATTTCTAGTTTAGTTAAAATTAAAATTTTGAATTTTAATATAGTTTATGAATTAAATATACATTTCCATTTTTAGATTCCCTAAGTTTTAGTATTATTATAATATTAATTAGTATATTTTAATTTTAATTTATTAAAATTTTATTATTAACAAAAACATGATGTTTCTATTCAAATAATTTATTTTTATAAGTTATTCTTCAATTCTAATAATTTAATATCTTTAATTTGTTTATATAAAATAAAATAGAATTAAAAAATTCCTAATCTAATGTAAAATAAAAATGACTATTTTACATTAATTTATATAGAAGCCTCTTTTCTTACAGAATTATATAGAAGCCTTTATCTCTAATAGAATGAGATATATATAATAAATATTATGATATTCATTTTACTCGATATGAAACAATCAAAGCTAGCCTACTAAAATAAAATAAAAAAACAATTCAAGCTAAGGTAAATAACTACTAGCTGTCATTTATTTTATTTAATTTGATTATATTTTTTCATTGATTTGAATACGGAACATTATTATAATTTTATTTTTGTGTTGTTTTGTTTAATTAGGACAGTGAGCTATTGGAAAGGAGCTGTGCGTGTTGAGTAAGTCATGGCTTTCCTCAATAAACGGCAAAACTGAAGAAGCTGAACCTAAACTTTGCCTCGTATTCATAGGATCCTCTGAAATCTGAATACATTTTATTTTATTAATTTCCGTTTGTTTTATTTGAACCAAAAAGTTTGGCAACAGAAGCTAATACATTTTATTTTATTAATTTAAAGTTAAACTGTTGTTTCAGCTATAACTTCTTCTTTTTTACATAAAAATTGAGATAAGTTGAGTGTCGGGGACTTGCCATGTTAAACATACTTTATTATTACTTTAAAGCTAAAAAACACTTACATAATGTCAACAAAACAAAATACTCACATAGACTTAATGCCGTTTAAAATGTGGCAGTCTTTTTTTTTTTTTTTTCATTTTTAAGCACATTCTTTCACTTTTAGACAAGAGGCTGCTCTTTGAAATGCTGACAACACTAAAATAGTTATACTTCCTGATTGTACGTACTTTTTCGTATACAACAACACACAATTTTGAAATTCAGCTTAAAATTAAGAGTATATTTAAATAGACATTTCCATTATTAAGAAAAGAAAATAAGAAAAAATAATTTTTTTAATAAATTAAAATTAATTTATGCATAAGTTAAAAATAAGTTTTTAAAGAAACTATATGAGTGAGCTTTCATAAATTAGCTTATGAATAAACTAATTTTGATTTAAGGAAAAAAATTATTTCATTTTTTCTTTCTTGTTTTGTCTTTTTTATTTTTAGCTCATTTTTTTACAAGTGCTTAGTTATGAAGAAACTTACATATTTTAAACAATCAATTATAAATTATCTTAAATAGGAATGTGAATAAGTATCAATTAATTTTTAAATTGTATAAAAATTTATAAATGTAATATATTTTTGTGGAATCTTTTTGGATTATAATAAAATTTAATTTATATAATTATATATATTATATATAATAATAATAATAATAAAGGAGATGATCAGATTAGGTTTCCAGTATTTTGCTTCAAGACAAATTCACCCTTTAACTGCTATAAACAACCCGGCTATTATTGTGTTTTAATTCAATTTTCATATGTTTTAGAGAAAAAATCTTAGAAATTCATTTATTGTAAATTTCAGTCATTCATTAGTTTCTCTTACTATAATTCAATTTTTCAAACATTAAAAGATAATAAAGATTTTAAATTCAAGAGAAAGTATTAAAAAAAAAAAGAAAAAGAAAGAAGGAATATATACACTACATAACTACAAAAAGACTTTATGTAACTTCTTCAATTCTACATTTTATTATGTTTAAATATATGAAAAATGTGATTTATGAAAATAAAATTAATGAATTTTATTTTTTAAATAAATTAAATGATTGAGATTTCACCACTAGAAAACCGTGTTTTAACGACAGTTATTTAGTACTTTCAACGACAGTTTCTAAATCGTCTTTAAAGATATCATCGTGGAAAGTATTTAATTTTCACGACGATCCTTGAGCCGTCATAAAATGTATGTATATGATATTTTCATCCAAAAACTGTCTTAAAATCATAATATTCTAAGATGATTTTATCTCAAAACCGTCATCCCAAAACTAGCTTAGAATCATGATATTCTAAGACGGTTTATTCCTAAATCGTCTTAGAATGTCATAATTCTAAGATGGTTTTAATTGATAACCGATGTTGATTTTTTTTAAAATATTTATTTTGTTTTTATATCAAACCAAATTAAACTTGTAATTTCAATCATTCAAACCCAAATAGATCAATTGTTATAAAATATTACAAAAATAATTTTGGTAATGAATTTCAACATACGTGAGTTACATTGACAAATAGTGTAGGCGTACATGAAGCATATATATGATAATCCATATTCCAATAACATGAGGATTCTGGTTCACACAAATGAATAATAGATAAAAGTAGTTACTGGATCAATACATACATATAAGTAATAAACAACTCATGCACAATATGACATTCATAATGGGCAAATGAAAAAGTAGCAACCTAGTCTCATTACTTGGATCAATTAGCAATCCAAATGGTAGCATGTCCAAATTGGGCTAGGAATTTCCCTTTAAACCTTTTCCTTCTATCATGTTAGTTGGTAAAAAATCCATGGTTCAGAATTAAATGAACAAAAGTTATGTAATTTGGTGATAGCATAATGTATACAAAGAAGTAGCATGATTGCAAAATACTGCAAGGCTGGAAAAAAAACTTAAACAGAAATATAGACAACTTAATCACCTCGTTACATCAAAATGAGCCTTGATGTCCTCCCGTAAATCTCATTCATCTCCTGTTATTCTATACATGCTGACTAGTCCACTAATGTCCTTGGCAATGGCTGGTGTGACACTGGTTCTGGGAGACATAGAATACACAATAGGGTGATTAAGTTCGCCGAGAACCTGTCATGACATGCCATATGATAAATTAGCCAATAAATCATTGGAAAAATATTACCAATATTAGTGTTTATGTGAGAATGAGAGGTAGTGAAAAGGGTAAGATGGAGAGGAAACTGCAAAATACCTTAGACACATAGCTTATTTCATTTAAATCCAAGTCATCACCAAACACATAGTCATGTTTCACTGCAAGGACAACAACAAATCTATCAACATAGCTGCCAAAGCATAACCAAAATGATATATGTGTGTGTGTGTGTGTGTTCTCATAGATCATAATGAAAATTCAATTAAGAGTCCACTAACTAATTTTTATTGCAATTTTTTATGTAAATCTTGAATTAGCACATGAGTGAATATTCCATCAATGCCTAAAAGGCTGACAAAATTTTAGAGGTTTAGAATGGATGAAAAAGGAAATTGTAGTAAACTAACTTTTGTAAGTGTCACCCAATGAAGTAGGCTGTGTTGTTTTTATCTTTAGTGAAAATAGAAGTTCCTTAATATGATAACATTACTTGAATACCTATGAAACATATCATAGATGCCCATTGACAAACCAATAGGTTGTCAAGCAACCATTACACATGAAACAACAAGTACCTGTCTTGAGTTAGCTAAAACAAATAAGCAACATGTAAGTTAATAGACAAAATACAAAAATCATAACCCTAAGAATCAGTCAAAGCTAGGTTAGAACTCCTTTTGCAGTGTCTTACACCTAACTAACACTCTATGAAGTAATGTATGTATCCATCACCTTAAATAATATTTCATTGTTCAGTAATATTTCACAACTCTGGAGACAAACTCTAAAGCATGCAATCTTTCAAGAAGTTACGTTTAATCTTCCTTTAATAAATATCCATCATCTTAAATCCCCAATTTTCATTAGAATTCTAAGAAGCACATTAATTGTATAATTCATGTAACATCCCGTTTTTCGTAAAATAAATTAAAAAGGATTTTATTTAAAAATAAATAGAGTTTTAGAAAAATAATGAAGTTTTTTTGTAATTAAATAAATAAGGAGAAATAGTTTTATTAATTAAAATAATGGTTTTAAGGTAAATAAAATAAATGTGTGTTTTTAGAAAATACAAAAGGATGTTTTATTTATTTATTTAATAGGGAGTAAATTAGAGCTTTCTTTTTATAAAATAATAAAATAAAGAAAATAGAGTAAATAATAGGCTCAGAATAACTTAGCTATAAATAGAGACATATTAGGTTAGTTTTTACATTTATGATATGTTTCTATGTTCTCTCTTCCTCCCAAATTTGTTTTCCCTTCTTCCTTTCTCCAAACTCTCTCTTTTTCCAGCATACACCCAAACATATCTCATTAAAACTACCATCTTGGATTCGTTAACTGCTGGATCATCCTAAAATTTGGATACCACATTTGAAACTCATTTTCTCACCTTTTCACCATAGGGATTTGTGAAATAATGTTTTTAGAGAGAGAAATATCTCTCGCATGGAGATAGTGAAATTGAGACTCTAATCTATTCTTCTTCTCTCTAACGCTTGGAAATCCTAGCAAAACGACTAAAAGAAAAGCTTGAGGAATCTTAGAAAACCGTTAGAGACATCGTTATCGCTGTCAGACTACACATGCGAATCCTCTTAGAGGTAAGGGGTGAATTATTCATAGTTGGGGAGTAGTAAGAACATGTGTAGGGGTCCTTAGAGGATCAATTAGGATGGGTTTTGGGGTGTTTATGCAATTTTGATTCTATCTTTACAATTATAATTGTGAATTATATATGTTTGATGAGTCAATTGATGTCCCAATGCGAAATTATTATGTTCTTGTGTTGAGTGTGAACCTTGGAAATTATTTTTTTTCTTCTAATTAGCTAGAATTGATGAAACTGAATTATTAGTATGATGTCTTTACTATTTAATTTGCGATATGAGTTTATATTTGGATCTAGCATACTGTGCTAAAGAATAAATTTTCAAAAGAAATCTCTTTGTTTTTGTTTTACATATTGCGGTAGATTGAAAAGGGTATTGTAATGTTATATTAAAATAAAATTTCAAATCATAACAAAATTGTACGTGAATTTTTATGTCCTATACCACTGCACTTTTGATATTTGACACCACGCACATCAATTGCACTTTATTAAAGAATGTGAATTGTACTCTAAATAATATTTTCTTTAGTTGCTTATTTTATACATATTATTGTCTTTGTCTTGTATCTTCCCACGATGATGATCAACATGTTATATATACATTGCAATAATAAAAGTAATAAAATAAAAAATTAAATAAAGTTGTAAAGTTAATGCTTAGTAGTAATTTCTTTTGATATAATTTTAATATAATTGTTTTAGAAACTATTTTTAATTGAAAATAATATAGTTCGATTTAATATATATATATATATATATATATGTGTTTTGTGCAATGTAAATATTACTATTGTGTGGTATGTATATGATTCATGAGGCGTAATGACATGACATTTTGGGATTATGAAATTTTGATTGAGATTGAGTATAAGTGGCAAGTTGAGCACGTCTTAATTTTTGAGATACACGTGAACATGTGATGGTGGATTGTGACGTTCTAAGATGTTAAAATATGGACATGGAATATAGATGTGAACAAGTGTTTGGTTAATACTTTATGTGATATTACTTGTGTTGTGAATTGTGAATTATACAATAATTAGACTAGTGTTTACCTTGAGAAAAGTGTTTGTGCACGAGGTGTTAAAAAAAAAGTGTAAGATTCCAAGTTAGGAACCTGAGGTGTTAAAAAGAAAAGTGTAGGATTTCTAGTTAGGAACATGAGGTGTTAAAAGGAAAGCATAGGGTTCCTAGGCACCTTATGATTTTTCACTTAATGAGAGTGACCTAACATACCTATTGTGTAGTGTGTCTTGTTATGTACTCCTAGGCACCTTGGTGTTGTTCTTCACTGACATGGTATCACATTGCATATAGGATTGAGTCTTAGAGTATCTGTTGCATAGCGCTTGTGTAATGATTATTGTGACTTGTTATGTGATGATGTATAATGAATTGTGTAAGTGTGAGATGCGGTGTTATATTTGAGATGTGTTGTCTTAAATATATGATTAATCGTGAAGGCGTGTAATGTGATTTGTGATTAAATTCTAGGACAAGTGATGCTTCGTGTTAAGTGTTGAAATGATGCAAACTATGCCAAAGTTGAGCCTTATTATATTTATATTGTTGTTATATTTATATCGTACATGTATGCTTATGTTTATCTCTATTCGTTGAAGAATGTGATAATTCACTCCCCGTGTGTTGTTTGTGTTTAGATCCTATGATTATCTCAAACATTGAGTTCATGGGAGCAAATGATTAGATGGATAGTTTTAAAGAACCTCATGCTAGAGGATACTGAGACACAATGTTTTGATAGGATGTGACATTGGGGCATGAGTTTTTGTATTGATTGCATGAAGTTTTGGACATGTAGTTTTTATCATTTTTTTCACATGTTGAGTATTTAGTTCATTCTCTAGAGTTTTGGACGGCCTTGTTTTGAGTTGGAAATGTTTCCATACCCTTAATTGATAAGTTTTTAATTTGGTGATTAACGCAAATATGAAACTTTTACTCACAAGAGCTCTTTTATGTTTATTGAATAAAATCATTTTACGTAATTCTGCATTTCCATGTATTTTATTATATAAATATATATATCGGGGCAGGGGGTGTCACAACTCATATATTACTTACAACCTCAAGGAGAACAAGCTGGCCATACCTTGAGGATTTCCCTCTCAATTTTATATAAAAGATCTTAAGGCGCATCAATAGGTGGCTTTGTCACATTGTAGCTTCCATAATCACTTTGTGTACATCTAATGTACTACATATTTGATAAAAAAAAAAGATAGCGTCCATTAAATACTATAGAGTTTGTAATAATGAATTACTTGTCTAAATGAAGTGAAATTTACCTTCTGCGGCATTGGAGCGAGAACCTTGGGAATTGAATAAACATTTGTATCTAGAGGAGTAACATACATTTACAAACGAACAACAATTCAAAACTCAACGGTGAAAAGTTGAACAAAGAAAAGAAGAGGTATGCATGGATTCAAAGCGTGGTATTATTAGGGTTAGGAACCTCTCTAAAATCATAGACATCATTGTCGGGGTCGGGGGGCTTGCGAATTAAGAAGTCGCAATCGACTAGGCAGAAAATTGTGTCAAAGTCCCAGCCCTGCATGGACACGAAGCTCTTGCTCTTAGCAACGACAATGTTATCATCGCCGGTGCCGATAGTGGCGACAACAGGGATAAAGAGGTTGTACTTGATGTCGAAGTCCTTCTTGTTGTCGAGCTCTCTCCTCCATTTCGTCCTCATCCATCTCGTAGTGGTCAGGGCCATCACCAATGTCATTGTTGACGCAGGTTAAGTGTCGAGGAGACCTCGAAGGAGGGCGCATGAGAAGAGAGCGAGGTGGGTGGGGATTGAGAGAAGAGAGGAGGAAGAAGAAAGATAGTCGGAGTGAGATGGCTAGGGCCGATGCAAATAAAAATTGCCAACATTCAAAGACGGTTTTTGCGAAACCGCCTTTGAAATATTGGCAGTATTTACAAAATTGTCACCACTACTCGGACAACCACGGTTCTTCAATAAGTGTCGATGAACGTGCGCCTTAAAATGTAGCTTTTTAGTAATTTATGGTGGTTTTACATAAACTCGTCGTTAAGGCGTCTAATAATTACAAAATTGCCACCACCCTATGGAACAATGACGATTTTGGTACAAAGGTCATTGTTCAAGCATCGTAAAATGCTTTGTTTCTAGTAGTGTTTCTTCTTTACTACTAGTTTAATTCCCATCTTAGAAAAATATACTATTATTAAAAAGGAGATAAAGTGTAAGAATCAATTGAAATGAAATTAAAATTGAAAATGCTTATTTATGAAAATTATAAAGTCTAAGAATGAAATAATAAAGGAGAATCACACACACATAATATTTAAACAAAGTTAATTACAATGATCACCCATGTGGTTTACTTTTATTACACTTGCCATCCTTTTTTTGACATTACTTTTAATCTCATCTATTAACTCCATAAAATTTTATTAGTAAATTAAATAAAAGAAAAAAAATAATTACAATAAGTTGTTAATCTAAACTTTCCCATTTCACTTACTCATATCAACAACTTTTTTTTTCTCTTTTCATCTGTTATTTCTACCTTTTCTCTCTTTACAAGAAGGTTTAGGGTTTGGTTGAGATATATGGCCAAAATTGGGGCTTCCATATGAAAACATTCGTGTTGTAGTTATTGGACGATTGTGCAGTGGTAGAAATTAAAGTTGCTCATTTGGAAGGAGAAGGGAGTCAAAGTCAATTTTGCATTACTGTTCTGCATTGTTGTTTCACACAGCTTAGGGTTTTGAAGAAGGGAGACAAAGAGTGTTAGGGTATTGGAACTACTAAAAGGTTCATTAGTTTTTTGAATTTGTAGTTTAGGGTTTATTTTATTTTCTCTGTTATATAGGGGGCACTCAATTTTATTTATTTGTTGTGATGGTGGACCACTAGTTTAGTTACTTTTTTTTGTGTGTTGGTGGAGCATAGAGAACACGATTGATGATGGATGATCCTGTTGTTGATCCTAATATTGTGCATCCTTCAAATGAGCATTTTGTTCATGAAGAACAGCAACCCATCAATGAAGAACCTGACATTGTAAATCTCAGTCCATGTCTTGATGAAGTTCATGTGAGTGAGGAAGAGACATTCTTGCTAGTTTTTTAAATGGTTCATCTGGGATTGAATATGAGACAACCAATGAGGAGGTAGATCTTGATGAAGAATCTAAAGCTCCTATGTGACTTTGAGGAGACAATTGATGTCATTATCTCTTACATGTTGACAAGCTAAAGCATAAATGGGTCGGACACACATTTATCTTATTTTTCAATCATTCACAATTTGCTTAGAGCAATTGCAAATTACTCCACTACCATTGACACTTGAAGAAGAAGCAATTCTTAATTGAGACATTTCAACAAACACCCAACAAGAAACAAAAAAAAAATACAAAGTTAAAAGAAAGGAATAGACACATTTTAGGCAAAGAAAATTCAACAAAAATCACATGTTCCTCATGTGACACTTTTAAACTAACGTTTTCATGCCTAAAACATCCGAGAGTGATCATTGAAACAGAAAGCCAAAAATAAGTTTTCTTTAAGGTTCAAAAAAGTAGGAGTACCCAATGTAATAAAAACAACCCACATGGGATGGTTATTGTTATTCACTATAAAACAATACAATAATATTTTATTTTTTATGATTAATATTTTAATATTCTAAGGCCATCTTATAAAATCCTTAATTAAGCCACTTAATTTTACTTATCTTAGGTCTCTTTTGGTCCATCATATGTATTACGACTCTTATTGTGGATGCGTCAGCTACATTTTTTCATTTTTTTAATATAAAAATTCACAACAAAATTGCAATTGTGACTATAACCACAATATAAAATCATGCATTTTACAAGAAATGTAAATGGAGTTCAAAGAAAAGTTGCCTGAAGTAGGTTTGATTTTTCAGTGATCCGAGTTTAGTCAATATAATATGAGGCTTTTTTTACCCAAAAGGGGTATTTTTTTTTTTTTTTGTATTTTCTATATGTGGTTGGTTTTGAATTAATTATCGAAAGGGGATAAGTCGTAATAGATGTTATGACTTCTGAGTTAGAAGTCATAACACCCATTAAGTCTTTAATTATTTTTGTAACTAAAGTCGTAAATAATTTATGACTTCAGTATAAATTTTTTTTTACGACTTTAAAGTCGTAATTTTTTTGTTTTGCTTTTACGACTTAAAAGTTGTAAATTTTTTTTTCTTTTTTGGTATTACGACTTCAAAGTCGTAATACTTTTTTAAATAAAAGTTTTAAATTATTTTTACCATAATTTTTTTATTTTATTTTGTTTTGGTTTCAAATTTTTTAAAATTGAAAAAATTTGTTTATTTAATTATTAAATAAATAATTTTAATTTTACTTGTTATTATTTTTATTTAATATGTTATATATTTTTATGGTTTTATTTAATATGTTATATATTTTTTTAATGTTTTATTATTTAAAATATATTATATCTTTTTAATATTTTTTATTTAAATATTTTTGGTTTATTTGAAATTTATATAATTTATTAATAAAGATAGATACTAAAATAAAAAGAGATACTAAAATTTTAAGTGAAGGACAAACCAATTTCAAATAGGTGTAAAAAATGATCATAGTGTAAAAATGAAGGACATAGTTGCACTAACTATCTATCCAAATAAGTAGATGACTAAAATAGTTTCTACTTTTTATGTTTTTCTTTAATTTTTATTGTTCATTTTATATTAATGTATTATGTTTTTTTAATTTAACAATTACTTTTATTATTAAAAGATTATCTAAATTTTGAATAAACAAAAATATTTAAATAAAACAATATTAAAAAGATATTTTAAATAATAAAACATTAAAAATATATAACATATTAAATAAAACTAATAGCAAGTAAAATTAAAATTATTTATTTAATAATTAAATAAATATTTTTTAACAATTTTAAAAAATTTGAAAACAAAACAAAATAAAATAAAATAATTACCATAAAATAATTTAAAACCTTTATTAAAAAAAGGTATTAAGACTTTGAAGTCGTACTACCAAAAAAGAAAAAAAATCACAGCTTTGAAGTTGTAGTAAAAAAAAATATTATGACTTCGAAGTCGTAAAAAAAATTATACTGAAATCGTAAAATTGTTTACGACTTTAGTGAAAAAAATTAAATAGGTATTACAACTTCTAACTCAGAACAAGTAATACTTGTTACAACTTATCTCTTTTGGTAATTAATTAAAGACCGTCCCCCATATGGAAAATACGAAAAAATAAAATACACCTTTTGAGTGAAAAAAAAAACCATAATATGAAGCATGTACGGGGCTTTCACTAAAAAAAACTGGGATTTAGCGTCCATTAAACATGTGATTTACTGGTGGTTAAAACCGCCGCTAATTCGAATTTCTTGTAATGTTTATTTTTACCCATTGTTATAATTTGTTTTCAAACATAACATTTTTAGTTATTTTTGCGTATCCCACTAGTAAGTTATCCGTACATTAATGTCGTGTGGCTTTCAAAAGTAGGGAAAAAAAAAAAGAACAAGAAAGAGTAATTATGGGAATTCCTTGCCTGAAATGTGTGGTTCTGATGTATTATCTCCTTTCCCGTGTTTATGATCAAGACAAGATGCTGATCAACTGTAAGGAAATCAGATACGGATACCCTATAATAACTGAAGAGGTGCGGTTTCATTTTTTTACCATTCATTCTTTTTTTAATTATATTTTTGTTAATATTTTATTTAAAAAAATATATTAATGGTTGAGATTTATGAAGTTAAAAATAGAACTGCTAAAGATCTTGATCGAAGGGAATCACAGTACGTCGACCCCAGTTAAGGCGAAATTAAAACCGTGCAAATTCCATAATCCCTAGTACCTATGCAAGTAGTATTACCAATACCACCCTGCCTTATCAATTCATAATCCCATTCAATTATTCATTACTAACCGTACGTAGATTCGTTTTTCAACACTATTATCATCGATTAAAATAAAAAGTAACTATTCACCAATTTCACTCTGTAGCATGTTGCAATTAATTAGTTCTGAAACAAATGTTGTTCAACACAAATTTATAGTTGTTTTAGGTTTAACATAATATTTCCTCTCAACTCATATATAAAAAAATTAATTTTTATATTAATTAAAAAATTAATTGACATCATTTAATTTTTCTAATCTCAAGTAAAAATTAAAGTTATTTATAAAATATCTTTCATTGAAACATACTATTATGAATAAAAAAGAGTAATTGAAAATAAAATTAGAATTAGATGAAAGACGTTTTAGAAATTATAGCATTAAATATGACAAAATTAATTAAATTTTATTATATTTAAGTCTAACATACAAGATCACTTTTTTACTTACATATGAGTTCAGGAGATACAACTGGGTAGGGGTGTGCTTGCTTGTTGCCTACAAGGTGAGTTCAGGAATGTTTTTTGTTTTCATTTTTAAAGAAAACAAAAAATAAAAATGAAAATACATTAGCTTAAAATTTATAAAATATTTTCTTTGGAAATATTTTTATAAACAAGCTCAAAACTGAAAATAACAAGTGATGCTTGGTTTGAGTGTTTTCTATTTTCATTTTCAAAGAAAACAAAAAAAATAAGAGTGAAAATATGTTTGTTTAAAATGTTGAAAACATTTTCTCCAACAATATTTTAAACAACAAATCCAAAACTGAAAATAACAAATTAAAGTTTTCATTCTTTTTTAAAGAAGTAAAAACACAATGACACTTTAGAGTACTTTCTTCTTGATGTATGTTTTCTAAATCTTCAAAATTTGAAAATGAAAATTATTTTGAGAAAATGAAAACAGAAAATAAACACTCAAATTAAGTACCATCACGTTTCGAGCCTTTTCTAAAAAAAGTTAAAACATAATGAGAATTTAGAGTATTTTCTATTCCATACAAGTTTTCTAAATCTTAAAAAATTTGAAAATGAAAAAAAATAATAAATATTTCCATACAAATGTCCTAACTCAAATATTTTCATATTTTCAACACTCTTTAACCTTCGGTTTTATTTTATATCCCAAAATCATTTTTATTTTCAAATTTCAAAGTTTAATTGTACATGTATTTTCTTCTTCTATGTAATATACCTTTATTTAATATTTTGTTACTAGTTATTGGAGCATATGACAAATGCTAACAAGTTATGTAACATCCATTTTTTAAAAAAATAAATTAAAAAGGTTTTTTAGTTAAAAATAAATATAGTTTTAGAAAAAATGTGAGTTTTTTATAATTAAATAAATAAGAAAAAATAATTTTATTAAAATAATGGTTTGAAGGAAAATAAAAAGGATATTTGATTTATTCATTTGATAGGAAATAAAATAGTATTTATTTATAAAATAATAAATAAAAAATAGAGTAAATAATAGGCTAAGAGTACCCTAGCTATAAATAGAGACATGTTGGGTCAGTTTTCAGACCATAGTCTCTACACTTCCTCTTTCTCTCAATTTTATTTTCCCTTCTCCTCCTCCTCCCAAAACCCTTTCTTTTTCTCGCATACACTCAAACCTGTCTAAGTAAAATGACGATCTCGGATTTGTTAATCGTTGGATCATCGTGAAATTTGGACACCACCTTTGGAATCTCTTTTCCACATCTTCATCATTGGGATTCATGAAATAACGTCCATAGAGAGAGAAATGTCCCTCACACGTTACAGTAAAATGGAGGTTACAATCTCTTCTCTTTTTCTCTAACGCTTGGAAACCCTAACAGAGCAAACAGAGGAAAAATTTGAGGAATCTTAGGGAGCTACTAGAAACGTAGCTATCATTATTGGACTACACACGTGAGCCTCCTTAGATGTAAGGGATGAGTTTATCACAATTGGGATTAGAATGAACATGTGTAGGGATCCTTAGAGGATTAAATTGGGTTTATTTTAGGATGTTTATTGAATTATATTTTTTCCTTTATGATTATAAATATGATATTGTTGTGTTTGACGAACCAATTGATGTCCTGATGTAAATTGGTTGATAAATTGAGTGCTCTTGGTGTTTTTGTGTTTTTTTTTACATATGATTTTGATGATTATGTGAAATTGTTTAAGGGGTTTTACTCCTCATGTTGTGAGAAACATTCTTGTATAAATTATTTGTATTTTGGATAAGATTTACTAGGTGAGCATGATAAATTGTAATATTGAGATCATGAAATTGTGATTAAAATTGTGTGTAAATGATAAATTGAATATGCGATGAATTGTGGGATAACATGTTGCTTTGAAATTATAATATTTTTATTGAGATTGAGTATAAGTGTAAAGTTGAACATGTGTTAATTTGTGAGATACATGTAAAAATGTGATAGTGGATTGTGACATTATGAGATGTTAAATTGTGGACATGAGATTTGATTGTGAATAAGTATGTGGTTAACACTTGATGTGATAATACTTGTGTTATGAGCTGTGAGTTATACAATAATTCGACTGGTGTTTGTCTTGAGAAAAGTGTTTATGCGTAGTATTAAAGGAAAAGTGTAGGTTTCCTAGTTAGGAACCAATGTTAAATTATAGCACAATGTGTTAAACGTGTTTGAAACACGAGTGTAAGGTTGTGGGTATTCTATAATTAAAAGACACGGTTATATATAGTCAACCATGCCACAACATGTTAGGATAAAATAAAATAAAATTTATATTTTACACTTTATTTTAATTTAAAATTTTCATCTCAATTTATTTTTATTTGGTTTCTTTTTATTCTACCGAAGAACCCAAAGTAGCTTAACGTTGAACACTACCATACCCAATAATACTGACTACCTAGCACCTAACACGGCTTCTGTACGGCTGTAATGTGGTTTGATGCCAACCTTTTACACAACCAAAAATTGGGAGGCAGAATCAAAGAAAATTTGCTATGCTATTAGTCACAAGAGCATCAATGGTGGTGGGCCCATTTCGTGGGCGCAAAGAAAAGCGACTCAATTGGTCAAATTAAACAAAGTGTCATTCATTTTGGTGCAGTGTGGTCGCACTCGCAAGGCGTTGGAAGTTAAAATCTAGGGGCGTAAGAACATAGCAAAATCAAAATGAGCAGAGAAATTAAAAGGAGGGCTTAGCTAGCTAATCCAAAAAGCAATAAAAGAAAAAATCGATTTTATTAAATTAAATGCAGTCCATTGGTTACGAAACCAGGAACAAAAAGTTGCTGGTAATTGAATTAATTGATTAATAATAATGCAACAACGTAAACTTGGCAGGTTTTTTTATCAATGGGGACGCTAGTTAGAATTGAAGGCATGTGACTGTGAGTGAGGCGTGATGCATCATGTTCATGCATGAAGGTGCAAATGCAACGCATTGTGTTGTGCAAACTTAACGTGATGAGAGAAGATTCCAAGAAAAACAAAGAAAAGGCTCTGGCATGATTGCTGCCGCTGCCGACGAAGCTGTTTGGTGTATGCAAGTGACCAAATTTGACATGTCCCAATGACACTGCATGTGACACGCACACATCACAATATGGAAAAGAGAGGAATAACGTAACTACGTATAATTTTTGTTTTGGTCTGTGGCCACTTTAGCCAGCTCCTAAATTTATACTGTGAGGCGTTATGATCATATTCACATCACTTACTGCAGGTTCTTGATGAAAAAAAAATCTAAAAATATAAATATTTATTTGTATACTTATTTGATATTTTAAGGACTTATATAGTATTTTTTTATTTTAAAGGCTAATGTGATAATGTCTACCATTTTTAAGGAAAAAAGTCACCGTTTCCTTCTTTTTTTTACTCTCACTTCGCTTTGTGCTATCTTTTGTTTTTTTTTTTATATTTCACATTCCTCTTTTTTTAACTCTTCTTTTATTTAATTTTTATAAAAAAAATGTTAAAATTATTTTAGCTTGTTTATTTATTGTTACCAGCTGGTCTCTCTTTTATTTAATTCATTCAATTAAGTATTTTATTATTAAATTTTTTAATTTAGTCTCTTAATTTTTAAAATTAAGTCAATATTATTCTTTTTATCTAACAGACAATTAAAAATTAATCCGACAAAAATAATGAAATTGACACATGTCCCTAATAGTTAACATCATTAATTATAATATTAACTTTATTTTAAAAATTAACGAATCAAATTGAATAAATTAAATAAAAAAAGAGACCAAAAAAATAATTTAGTCTAATTAAAATTCACAATAAATATTTTTAATATATAAATTATATTATAATAAAAATTATAATAAATAAATATATTTAATTATATAAATTCTATTTTAGATTTATAATTAACAATTTTAATTGTTCTATGAGATTATTTTTAACTATTGATAATTTCTTTGAAAATATATTAAAATTTAATTTAAAAATATAGATAGAATAAGATAGATTGAAGGAGATAAATGATTATAATCTAGAGAAAAAAATAAAACGAGGTATTTTAAGATTATTGAGAGAGAAATTTTATGAGAATAGTGTGTGAAACATATATCTAAAAGATACACTATTATAAAAAAGGCTTTGTACATCGGTTATTCGAGCCATTTTACATCAATTTTCAACCGTGGTTATAGGCGATGTTGGAAAAACCTTTTCTATGACGGTTGTAAATGATCGTCTTAGAATGTTGAACAATCTATATTGATTCTGAGAGAACCGGTGTAGAATGATAATCATTCTAAGACGGCCTTCGACATGTGACCGTTTTAGAATCGTTAGCATTCTACATCGGTCGTCTCAGAACTGATGTAGAATGCGTTTTTTTTAAATAGAATTACAGATGCACAAATTGATAATACAAGAGAAACCAACAAACAATACTTTCTTAAATAGAATATTACATTAGGAAAATATGAAACTTGCACACACAAATAGGTTAGATAATTAGATACAGGTTACTGGGCAAATAAATTTAACATAATAATAGCTTAATATTAACAATTCATTTATTTCCAAGAAAATTTAAAAGGTTAAACAAGATACATTATTGATGCCTTCCATCCATAATTTTCCAGTTTTCCCCCAAAGGAAGCCAACTTTAGAATTCAAATCATCTGGTAGTTAAGGTTATCATGCAAAATGAACTGAATAAAATATAGAGAAATATTTGAATTTTCATGTTTCTGTCAAACTATAATGTAAGAATTGAGTCAATGATGAACGCAAAATAGATAACAAGGCCAAGTAAACAAAAATTTGATATATGCAACTAGATTCCTAAGAGCTAAGTATGTCTGGTCTTGCCTTTAGTTTAGCCGTGGTGCTATTTGAGATATCCTTTCATCTTCTAGGAGTGCGT
The DNA here is from genome assembly GCF_004193775.1 of Glycine soja. Lineage (NCBI taxonomy): Eukaryota > Viridiplantae > Streptophyta > Magnoliopsida > Fabales > Fabaceae > Glycine > Glycine soja. The sequence goes on from NC_041002.1 coordinate 40,574,345, forward strand.
AAGGGTCCACATATTGTGGAGGTGATATAGCCATCTTGCTTGCATCATGGACAAATGTTGGTCCATAATACTGCAACAGTAAACTAAGGATCAAATTCAAAGCCATCTCTCAAACATTAAAGGCATCATTCACTACAAAGAGACTCAATTCAAAAGTGAGGCTTTAATGAATGAAAATTTACACTGCTTGCTTTGGAGACTAGCTCAAATCATAATTGCAAAAAAAAAAATCATATTTATTTAAAAGAAAATTCATTGTATCCTATATTAACTTAGAAGAAAACAATCACATTTTTTAAGAAATAAATATGATAAAAATAGAATTTAAGAAAACAAATAGAAGCAATGTTCATCAAGTAAAAGACTAGTATTTTTTGCTAAACTTAGAGTGAGAGAAAACTTCAGACCATGTCCAAATCGTATAAAAAATAAGAAGACACTCCCAATAATTATGCATATTAAGGAACACGTGCAAATATCTTAAATTGATTTTGACACATTAATCATTAAAATAATTAAAATTATTTTTTCCAAGTAATCAACACTCTACAAATAATTAGACCTTTAATGTATCAATTATTATATTCTTTAGTACTAAAATGAATACGTCATGTGTTTCTCCAAACTGCTACCACTAATTAATCCTATACTAATGTGTCAAAAAGTGAGATTTTTGAATCTGTACGTAAAAAAAATTGAGATATTATTTAAGATCAATTTTTGTTGTTGTCAAAATCTTAGATCGATCATTTTAACACTGGAAACAAAATGTCATTCATGGGAAATACAAAATATAATTATTTAAATAAATATTTTATTTAATAAATATAATACATTATTTATTATTTATATAAATAATTATTAATTTTGAATTGAGAACAAGGAGCACTTGCGTCAGCTACTAGTAGTAATATTTTGAAAACAAATAATAATTGTTAAAAAATAGAGTGGAGTGAATTTATAAGCAGCTATATAACGTTGTAGTAATATTTTAAAAACAAATAATAATTATAACTAACCTCCCCTGTGTTTAGTTACTAGTAGCATCCATGATATCACTCTAATTGGTATATTGGACATAGTTAGCAAAATACATAAACAGTAAAATAGTCTTGTTAAAAAAGTTTGGACACACCAGTAGAATAGTCTTGTTAAAAAAATAGTTCTGGAATGCAACAAGTTTAAAAAGACTGCGAAACTCAACCTAGAGCAAGTTCACATTCTTTATGAAAGATTCATTTATTAGAAAGAAAAGAAGAAGAATAAAAGTAAAAAAAGAACTCTCCAACAGATTCCTTCATTGCAAACCAACATTCTTCAGAAAGATATCTTAATGTTGTGTGGATTTTTGAGTATTTTTTCTTGGTTAGTAAGTATGTCCTTGGTTAATAAAAATATGATCAATTTCAAAAGCACTATTCCTATAGCTGCATTTCACAGGTAGGTAGGGTCATACAAATCCAACATATCATTGAGATGTTGACGGAGCAGAGTTCAACTTGATTTAGTTAGAAAGTCTAATATTTACGGTGCACAGACAAAAAATGGAAATGCTAAGTATATAGTTTAACTATAGAGACTAAGTATATAGTTTAACTAAAAATGGAAATGCTAATAAGGAATTAATTACCTTAGAATTCCAAGAGCGGAGTAATATGCGCTGTCCACAAGCGAGATGGCATTCATGCTGATGACAAAGAGTGATAACAAAGCACAGTGAGAGCATACAACCTACAAATAAGAAGGATTATATGTCATTCATGCTGAAGATATGGAGATGATAATTTAGTACCTTTTCTAAGTTCTAATTACAAAGAAGGTATATAAGATTACCCATTGCCGAGTCCAGTGTCAATTGCTGCTAGTCCACAAGCAAACCGGGTAACCACACTGAAGATAAACATTACAGCAACATAGTTGTGGAAAGATGGCCTTGCTGCAAAGATGAAAGAAAATTTAAAAGTTAGAATATGAATCCATTTAGAACACAACTGCCAACAGAATTAGAAGTGACACACACGAGGCAGCTTCTCTCTCCATTTGGAGAAATTTGCAAATAAAATGAAGCCATATGTTGCTGCAAGCAATAATTTATGTATTATCCACAAACTCCACTTGATCGTATGAGTGCTTCCAACATTGTGATTGAACAATGGGACCCCAACTCCAAAAACATATATTGCCTGATAAGGAAATGCTTAATTAGCAAAAGGCGAGCCAAACAATCATGCATAAAAGGTGATGCCAGTTAAAAGCAATTTAAAAGAGTAATTAACATCTAAAGAACATAAACATTGTGGCACTGTGCCTTATATGCAATGAAAAATACACTACTAAAAATAAGGCTTTTTACGACACCTAATCTACGACGGTTGTAGAAGGAACCACTTTAGAAAGTTGTACGGTGACATTTTTGTAATTATTCTGCTGAAAAATTCATTTTACGACACACTTTCTAAGGCGGTTATTGAAAACCGCCTTAGAATGTTATATGCAACAATATTTCCGGCGGGTATTAGTAAAAAAACGTCGTAATTGAAAAAAAAGTAATTAAAAAAAAACCTGTGCGTAGCTTGCTCACACTTCTGATTTCACATTGAAGCCCTAGCCGTTCGTTGTTCAAGCCCTACCCTATTCAAGCAACACACTTCTGATTTCACGTAAACGACGAAAACAACGACTTCTGCGCCAAAGAAGGATGAGAATAAAGAGCTAAAGATTTGTTTGAGATTTTGATGGATGAGAATAGGTGGAAGGGTTTTACACATAGCAATGTGAGGATTAGTAAGGAGGTTGAGGGTGAGTTTAGCATTTTTGATGGGTCGGTTACTGGAACTAATTTGGAGTTGCAGGAGGCTAAGTTGATTGTTCAGAGATGGAGGTTTGGAAGCTAGAATGATGGAGTTCAATCCACAATAAGTGTTTTTGGGTTTTGTACTAAATGGTTAGAAAAAAATAATGATTTTAATCATAAATGACAATAATGTGATTATCTGTGTTTATTTGCAGGTGAGGCTTGTGTATGAGGAGCCTGAATCGGGTGTTACGGTTGTTAAGCTAACACATACTGATGTGCCTGAAGAGGATAGGTGAGTGTTTGATTGAGAATTTGGGAATGGTTTGGGAAAGTTTTGTTTTTGTTTTATTTTGTTTGGTTTGTTAAAGTGGTGTGATTTGTTGTTGAATCTTTATTACAAGTATGGGAATGCTACTATGGTGGAGAACACGGAAAGGGGGTGGCGGCATCTTATTTTCCAGAGGATACATGCTATTTTTGGTTTTGGAATTTAGAGATTTTTCTGATTGTATTTCCTGCGTTGTAGAATTCGCTGATTTTGACATTTATTAGTAAGGAACGATCAATGGATGATTGAGATTATTGGATATTATGGACTGCAATGCTTTCTGCTTCTGCGTCTTCTTTAATACTTTGTGCATCTATGGTTGTGTTATTTGGCATGCTTGGTGTGAATGTTGTTTGTGATTAGTGACTGTTGACATACAATGATAAGAATAAGTTGATAATTGACAAGTCACCTTGCTTTAAATTTGCATCTCACGCACTGTTAGAGAGGATTATTTTATTATGGATAGCAAATTTTCTTTCCCGCCTACATGTTTTTAATTTATATTCATAAATCATTGTAATGGCTAAGGTTCATGAACTATCCTGGTATGAGACAAAGGGATTGTTAACCCGCTTGTGACTTTGCTACTCACCTTGAACTTGGAATGAAGTAAAATTGTTTCAAGTCTGCTGAAAATGATTGTCTGGGTCATTTTAAGAATATGATGCAGTGCCTTTTTTGGCGGATTATTGGCAGCTAGATAGTCGTGATACTAAATACTTTGTAGGTCAAGGAGATTTGAATATTTATAGCTATGCTTTCGATTCAATATGGTGGTTGTTTTGTTTCGCGTAAAATTATATTTGTAGTTTCAATTCAAGGAGATACACCTTGCACAAAGGTGCAATAAGAGCAGCACCATTCCATGCAACAGCTTGGTACATCTTGATACTTCTTTTGTTCTGTCATTCAAAAAGCTCTAGAGTTATTCACACATAACTCAAACAGTGAAAATTGCAAGGCAAAGCACAATTTTGTCTGGCAGATGACCTGATGATTCTTGTTAATTTTCTGTTTCTTTGTTTCCTCCAGAATTAAGTGAAGAGGAAGCAGAAGATGTTCTTTTGAAAGAGGTCAATTGGTTTTTATTTGAAGATTCTGAAATTTCGCACTATTCCTGGTAATTTATTCCTGCTCTCTCATTTCTACTATTATTTGTCTCATGTTTATAACATCTGTCTAAATGTCTTCTCAAATCAGCAATCAGTTATCTTGGCAAAGATTTGTTTTCTTTGTTGCACTTTTATTTCTAAGGAAAATCAGTTCTATTGATTTATTGCACTTTTATTTGATAGCCATAATCCTTTTTAGATGAAATCTTGCACTGGGGGCACCCAAGTAGCTGTGGCTATTGATGAACAGTTTGTGTCAAAGTTTGAATTTAAAAGTATAACAATTCTGAAAATAGTTTGTGCCGTAATTGTTGCTCATGGGATGACATTCAATGTGATAATGACACATCTCATGTCATTGCCATTGATCTAAGTAGCAGTCAAATCCATGGTACAATGGATGCTAATAGCACCCTTTTTTGCCTTAAACACCTTCAAAAACCTTTGATTCAAGTTAATCACTTTAATTACTCTCAAATCCCATCAGAGATTAGTAAGCTTTCACAGTTAAGGTATCTTAACCTTTTCTGAAACCAATTCTTTTTTTTTTTTAAATCCCTGAACCAGTTTCACATTTGTCCAAGTTAATGTCTCAATTACTCCCACAATTTTTTTTATAAGAGTATATATAATCATTTTTATTTTGTTCCCATAAACAATTTACTGTTATTCCTATAAGATAATTATTTTATAAATGAATGAAAAAATTTATAAAAAATAAAAGAGAGAATAAATTGGTATTAATTTTATAATTTTTTCTTTTTAACTTTTTATAATTTGACAATGAAAAAATCATATAATATTTTTTATAATATTAAAATATGTAAAAATAATTATAATCTATAAAAGTATAGATATTTTGAATTTTTTTTGTTATGATATATGTATTTTGTAAAAAAATAATAATTTTTTCTATAAAATTATTGCAAACATTTTTTGTCTTCACTAAATAAAATTTTTGCATCTGTCTATATATGAATTATTATAATTTTTTATATTAGCTTTAGTTCTTATAGATAAAAAATATAAATTAATTAAATTATTAGTCTTTTCTTAATTTTCATTGGTATTTTTAATACCTCAATTTTTTTTATCAATTTTTAATTTTTTTATTTATTTTTATTACTTAAGATTAATTCTTATTTGATTCATTTTTAGTTTCTAATTAATTGAATTAATAAAATCGTCCAACAAACATTCACTCTTCCAAGTGTCAACACCTCATTCATTTGCCACGTGTTGTTGTTTCATGGCCCCACTTATTTTTACTTTTCTGTACTCTCTTCTTCTCTCTTTTGTTTTTATCACCGTGCAAATACTACAGTAAAACTTGTGCTGTAATTTTGTTGGGTCACTTCCAACATGCTTTGGTACAGCCTTAAAAAAAGGAAACTCACCAATTAACCAACATTTTTTTTTACTTCTCTCTATTACTCTCTCACTTTCAGTTTTGTATTTTTAAAAAACCCTGCAATGCAGGGGGTTCCCCTCTAGTTTTTATATATTTTAAATTAATTTAAACAATAAAAATAAATAAATAAAACTAAAAATACGCAAGAAATTTTTTAAGAACTGAAAATGCTGACAAAAAGTTTATAAAAGACTCAAAATTGTTAAATAAGTTTTAAAGAACTAAAAATTAAAATAAAAAAACATAGAAGAATTAAAAACTTCATTAACTAAAAAAATATTCTTAAGGCGTTACTACGTTAGCACTTACCGTCTATCAGACTATCACCACATTGTTGAAATCCAAGCTAGGCATAGGGAATCACAAAAAGTGTCCAATAGTTTGCTAGGAATAGTCATCACAGCTGACAAAAGGACACTATCCATATCGCACAAGCAAGGGACGTTGTAGATTATTGAATTCTAATTATTAGTATATGGCTTTTGTTTAGTGATATATTCATATTAAATTATTTAAATTATAAATGAATTTCATGGAGTAGGCAAATTTACGCAAAGGGGTCACATTTAAAAACTATTTACGCAAAGGGGTCTATTTTGTAAATATTTACGCAGGGGGTCACTTTTTGGATGGAACCCGCTAACGGTAATGGCGAGAAAGCATGAGCCGACATTGCCAACAGCGATACAGTGCACTGGCTGGAGGGTGCCGCCAGTGGCACTAGCGATACTGGCTGACGTGGAGGGAGTCGCTTTCTCCATTGGCGAGACAGCCACACATAGGGTCTCGCCTCTCCCATTGGCGAGACACCTTCACGGAGTTGTTGAAGTGGTTACGAAATTTCTGCGAGCGTGTTCGGCGGCGACGACGGAGAGGTGTTTGAGAATGCTGGTGGTGTTGGCCACGTGCGTGGAGGGTCGGGCGGTGATGGCGTAGGAGCCGTGGTGTGTTGCGGCGATGGTGGAGAGGATTACGAAGGCGTCAAAGGCTGCGGCGGCGGACGCGGTGGCAGTACTGTGGAGCTTGTGCTGTTTATGCAAGAACGTGAAGGTGAGAGATGACGTGGCAAAGCGAAATGGCGTCGTGGTGGTTTTGTTGGTTATGCAGAGGGGGTGGGAGGAGCACGTGAGAAGCATGTGCATGGATTTGATTAAGGTTTTGAAGGGTGTGCGTAAGAACGGGTTGCGGTTGGAACTAGGATGCTATGACACAAAAACCACTCATATAAAACCTTGCTAATGTTGTAACATTGATTAAGTTGAACCAACTTTTTGATTTTTAGTGAATAGTTGAACCATCTTTTTAGCATGCAACAAAAGAATGTTTTATGTTGGTTAACTTTGCTCTTATCGATCTTTTCTTTTTAGTATTAGAAGGAAAGAAAGAAATGGAGAAAAAATGTATATGGTAGAGAGAATAATATTTGAACATAACAAAGTAGAAGGAAAACAAATTTCATTTGATATCAGTATTTTTTTTTTCAGTTTTTTAATTTGGGTATACAGTTTTTGTTTGGATATAGATTAAAGATAAGTTCTAGCAAATCAAGGTCACGATGATAAGTTTTTATGACCTAAGTACTTTTCTGTTTTTTGGTCTTTAGGATTTAATTAAATGCTTTGATGCAGAAATTTTTAGAGTAAGAAGTGGTTTTGAACTTTTGGGTTTTTGAGAAAAAGGTTTTTCATATTCGTTCAACCAGAAATAGGTTCTATAGTTTTCAGAACTTCATTATAAGACTGGAGAAGAAACCGTGTTTGTTAACTTGGAGTGGCCCTCTGAAACAATGCATTGTGCGCAATTATCCTTGTATTTTCTCATATAAGAAATTGGAGACCCGTGAAGGTGTCTCGCCAATGGGAGAGGCGAGACCCTATGTGTGGCTGTCTCGCCAATGGAGAAAGCGGCTCCCTCCACGTATCGCTAGTGCCATTGGCGGCACCCTCTAGCCAGTGCACTGTATCGCTGTTGGCAATGGCGGCTCATGCTTTCTCGCCATTACCGTCGGCGGGTTCCATGCAAAAAGTGACCCCCTGTGTAAATATTTATAAAATAGACCCCTTTGCGTAAATAGTTTTTAAATGTAACCCCTTTGCATAAATTTGCCTCATGGAGTACATTGTAGACTCATGCTCGTTATTCGTTACTTGCACTAAAAACTATTCTATTCTCACCTGCATATGAGCTAGTTGAGGTGATCTCCCTCAAAATGTTCTATATTTTCGTGTAATTTATTTTTCACTATTTGTAAGATGGCCCTTTTATGTTGATTTTTTTAACCTAGTTTAGCTTTGTCATTGACTAATAGCATTGGATCAGACATCAGAGTGTAAAGTGACCAGAATTAATTTTTAAATGTATATACTGTAATAAAATTGTGCATGTAGTATGTAAATATGAGTGCAAATTAATCATGTGTACCAATCATTGCTCAAAATACTATACTGGCATTGATTTATATATTCAGTACCTACAAACTTAATTTTGGCGAGAGAAAAAAAAAACATTGATTATTTTTGTTTTCTATCAATAAGAAGGTTCGGTATATGTCTTGAAAATATTCCATGTTTAATTTTCCCAAAAATAAAGTACCCAAATAATGGCGAGCATGGGATGAGTGAATGGCCATAGACAAAATAAAGGTTGAATATACTAGCTAGAGAAGATGAGTTAATAATGTTTCTAACATGATTGGAATTGTACAATATATTTGAACTTACAAATTATTCTAGGTGTCTATACAGTTAGAGAACTGTATAGACACCTGGAATAATTTTTTTCTTTAGTGTGGTTTAAATCTCTTGATAATTCACTGTTGACAAGCATAATGTAAATCCTACTTTTAAATTTTTGGTCCTATTGTCATAAGAAAATCAATAGCACAGGAATATAAGTTGTGGCATTGACCAGAACTTTAATTTGACAAGCTTGCTAAAAAAATTAGTAGGTTGGTTGGTCTTTTCAACTTAAGGGACTTCATTGTCAGCTTAAAAATAGAAAGTAACTCCTTGCCTCCCTCTTTGTTCTGATCTGTGACTACTTCATACCTGTATATGGTTTTGTTTATTGTATTGAGTTGTCCTTTATCCAGACTGTTGTTGCCCGTAGTTTTTGCAAAACCATTGATATTTATGATCAAGACATCCACATTCGCACATTACGACCATAAGTGGTTTTATTTTCTGTTTTCATGTTTAATTCTGTGGAAGTAAAATATGTATCTATCTATATTTTCTCCATCATTCATTCTAATTCTAATTCCTTCCATGTGATTGATGTAATGTTGAGGACATGCACCTCTAAAACATTTGATACAGACTAGAGAAGAGACCATGAAAAGATCTAGGAAAGGTTTCTGTGAATTGCTTGAGTTTGTTTACTCAGCAAGCATCCTTGCCATGTATATGCTTAAAATAATAAATGTATTTTACATTAAGAACAATAATAAAAAAGTTTGGTTATGTTAAATTACCATTAAATTTTAAAATAATAATATAACTTTTATTATGTTACCCCTTTGTCTGCTCTGCCTGAATTCTCTACTTGATTCACTACTTGAATTTTAAAATAATATGTTATTGTTGTTTAGTGTTTGTGCTTTATGTGCCTGTTTGACTGTTTGATTCACTACTTGATTTGATCATTTGACTGACAACTATACATAGAAGTTTTTAACACCATTCACAAATTATAATTAAGGTTGAAAGAGACTCCTCTTTAGTCGTAGTAGGTTTTGGGGGACTCCTTTCCCTTTATGGATCAGTGAGGATGAGGAGGAAGTAGTTGTCATAGATTCTGTTGCAAAACTTGAAGAGCTTTTAGTTTAGATTGTCTATTACTTTTCTTTCATTACATTTTCTTGATTTGTTATTGATTGTCAGTGCTTGTATGCTTCAGAATTCTACTGTTTGAGCCATATACTACTTGTATAAAATAAATCTAATTTTGCATGTTGTGACTGGGAAATTAATAGAATAACTTAATGTCAATTTTGTCATATTTTTCCCTAGGAAATTAATAGAATAACTATAATGTGAAAGATAATCTTACATCATGTATTGGACTATGGGGCGGCTTATGTATAAGTTTGTTGTAGCTTGGAAGTTTCACTTAGCGTTATTTGTTACGTTAATCCCTCCGTCATGCATTGCGAAAGTGGACATATTATATTATACTTACTATTGTCTATCTTCCGGACATAATGTACTAATTTACCATAGTGTCTCTTCATATTAAAGTATGTTTAAACTATTATAGGTTATGTTTCCAAAATGAATGTTCTATTTGTTTTCTTAGGATACTTTTGCTAAATGATAAGTATTACTAATCTCATCCTTATGTTTTCTACAGGATCATTAGCTTCATATGTGACCGGCATATCTCGTGCTCTTCACCACCTGGTATTGCCAAAGTAATTACAAAATTTATGTCCTTTTATTTTCTTTGCCTCTTTGTTATTCTTTCAATTAATTAACAACCAAAATGAGCATGATCTTCATTGTGTGCCCTGTATCTAAGCATTTGATCTCTATTTTCTATATTAGTCTAATAGTTGCTTGATATTTATAATTCCTTAATTTGGATGTATCTAATTTTCATGTAGGTATGCAACTTTAAACCTAGATGAGGTGCAAGGGTTGCATCAAGTTAATGTAGAGGTTACCTCGTATTTTAATGGTCAATTACACGGAAATAGAATTTGGATTGGGTTAGTTTGGCTTTCTTTGACGGTTTAATTACTGGAAATCTACATATTAAATGGATGTCAAATAATTTGTAATGGCGAACAAAAGAGTTAATGAAAGAAGTCATGTTCCTTATTTAAAATCTACTAATTTTCATTTATTCTATACTTACTCTTGGTGTGTACGTGACAGTGTTGTTTTTGCCATTGGAGTCACTCTCATTTTCAGCCATGAGATGATATATGATACCCAAATGGTTTTGAAAGGTGAGTGAATTGATATATGTAATGATTGATTTATTTTTCTATATGCTAAGGTTGATTGCTTTGACCTAGCCTGTTTTGAACTTCACTTTGTCCACTTTCTTGTATTATTTCATGCATGGAGTTTTTAAATTATGACTTGTCATCAAACCCATAATTGTATTTTAATGTCTTATGATTTTAATATGTACTAAGTTGGATATCAATTTTTCAAAGTCCATTCTAAGACGGTTATTATGAAATAATTGTCTTTGAAAGTTTATACTTTTGACATTCAAAGACAGTTATTATGAAATAACAGTCTTTGAAAGTTTTTTCTTTTTGACAATTAAAGACGGTTATTACGAAATAATTGTCTTTGAAAGGTTTCGTTGTTTAACATTCAAAGACAGTTATTTAATCAAAATCGTCTTTGAAAAGTTTTTGGTTTTCACATTTAAAAATGGTTATTACAAAATAACCGTCTTTGAAAGGTTTCTTCGTTTGACATTCAAAGACGGTTATTTCATAATAACCGTCTTTGAAAGGTTTTTTATTTTCACATTCAAAGATAGTTTTTACGAAATAATCGTCTTTCAATGTAAACGCTGACACAACATACAAAAACGGTTATTAGCTAATAATCATCTTTGAAAGGTTCATACATTCAAAGACGATTATTATAATAATCGTCGTAAAAATCGATTTCATTTTAACGATGTTTTAAACAACAACGGTTGATAACCGTTATTAAATGCACTTATTAACCGTCGTTAAAAGCCATTTTTTTAGTAGTGATAGCCATGAAAAGAAAACCATTTCAAGTTGAACAGAAAAGGAAAAATTACAAATCAAGGATAAGTTGTCCTCAAAAGAAATGAGAGAAAATCAAATTTTCACCATTTTCAAATATCCTAAATTAAATGACCAAGTCAAATTAACACAGAAACATTTTGAAGTAAGCTTACAAAAAGGAGGTAGCGATAACTCTACATGGCCTTTGAAATTTTAGATCATGGACATTCACTACAGAAAGAGACTACATAGAAGTAATCGCCATAAACTTGTGAACACATACTAGAAACATACAATCACTACCAAAACAAAATCATTCATCATTTCACAGGCAAAGTTTGTTTAACATCATGTTTGATACTGCATAACTTTCTTAAAAAAAGGAAAGAAAAAAAAAACCTTGGCGGGTGTATCAGAAACTCTATAATCATCTGCAGTTATCCCTACTAACCATAAGCCAGGGAACACACTCTAGAATAAAAAAAATAAAATAAATTAGAAAAAAATGATGAAGGAAGATGGAAGAGAGGTAGCCGCTTCCTGGGCCGGCGAGCAGGCCTGGAGCCTGTCATGACAAAGATGTCTTCTTCGATCTCTTCACGGGAGAGAGCGATCCAGAATTTCCTCTTCTCTTTCTTCACACTACACGGTGCGCCCAAGAACCCGCGAAGCCACAACAACTTCGGTGTGGGGTTGTTGTTGTCGTCGCCGCTGCCGTCGTGGAATTCTCTGTTGTTGGTGGCGTGGTGGTGGTTTCGGGAAGGTCCGGTGCCGATCTCAAGTGGGCCTTGGGGAGAAGTGTGGACTTGCAAGGGTGCAGGTTCCATGGCTTCTGCACGGCATCGTCGTGTGCGGCTTTGAAACGGTGTCGTAGAGAATGAGAGAGAGAGTGAAGAAGCTGCTTAAAAACCGACTTAGAAAGAAACACGGTGACATTTTTGTAAAAAAATGCAACATCTTTACGACAGTTTTACAAAAACTGTCTTAGAAGGACTCCTTCATTTCTTCCTCCACTTTCTCACGCTCTCACTCAACACTACACACACGAACGCACCTGTTCGCATTCAAATTGGAATCAAACCACCGGCAGCGAAGGACTCCTTCATTTCCCTGTTGCTCACTCCGATGAACTACCACTTTTGGACCTTGTGGCCTCAATAATCTTAAGAGGGATAGGCTTAGAATGCAGAAGAAGTAACAACAATCAATTTAACAATGTTCTTTAAATATGCAAGACATAATTCATTGCAACAAAATAAATAAGATAAGGGAAGAGAGAATGCAAACACAATTTTATACTGGTTCGGCCACTTCCCGTGCCTACGTTCAGTACTCAAGCAACCCACTTGAGTTTTCCACTATCTTTGTAAATTCCTTTACAAAGTCTGAACCACACAGGGACAACCCATCCCTTGTGTTCAGATGTTTTACAACAAGAGACTTACAGTCTCTTAACCAATCTCATTGAATAAGAAGAATGGAAGAAGAATTCTCTCTTCAAGAGAAGAATATTACAATGAAGATCATGTAAGAATCCTTATAGATTTTCCAAGTGTTTGGCCAAGGATTTCTTTTGAGAGAGCATTTGACAATGAAGTTCTTTTGGAATCTCTCTCATTGTCTTTTGAAAGGATAAGACATTTTTGCCAAGCAAAACTCTCTCTTCAATTTCGTCCCAAGTCACACATATATATAGGCCTTTGATGGCCATTCAAAATCCAAATGATAAGATGTGACTGTTGGCGATATTCCTTGAAAATCCTCCCTGGTAATCGATTACAGAATTAGTGTAATCGATTACACAGTTGTTTTTCTTGAACAGTTGTGACCCTTCATTTAAAATTTGAATTCCCAACGTTCAGTGTCTCTGGTAATCGATTACATATGATGTGTAATCGATTACACACTTTGAAACCATTGGTAATCGATTACATGTGCCTTGAATGACTTGAAACCTTTCATTGTGAGGCAAGGCTTGATTTTGAAGAAATCTTGAAGCAAGACTTTGTTTGTTGAAACAATCTTGTATTAATCTTGAAGCAAAATGAGCCTTGCTTGATTCTTCTTTTGACATCATCAAAATCATGTATACATACATTCACAACCACCACCGGCAGAACTCCTCCTGCGACTCCGACATGAGCAGTCGCCTGTCCTTTGTTGGCATCGGTTGATGCCCAACCCTAGAACTCTACAAGGGCCCTCCCTTCCTTCAAGCAAACGACAATTTTCACCATCAACACGTTCCTCTCCTCCCACAAGTTCCATGTGACCTTCAAAACACCAAAGACATCCACGAAACCGTAAAATTCCTCCTCACACTCCTTGACTTCCCTTCCTCCAAACTCAAAAATGATCTCCCTCTCCTCCAAGCTCCACCACATAAAAGGTCTCCATCGAGGACCACCTACAGTCCATGCGTTGTAGCACCGCTGAACTCGAGGACTCTGATCGCCGCCCTCGCTGAAAGAGGCGCTAGAGAAGGAGAAGATGATGCTAGAGGACAACTTGAAGAAGTTCCACAGGATGATCGAGGACGAGGAGTTATCATCACAGATCAAGCAGGCAGAAAGGGTTATGGCGGAGAAGGAGAAGTAGGTGGAGGCGAAGGAAAAGAATAGGAAGCGGATCTAGAAGGAGCTGAAACGGTGTGTGGAGGCGTAGACGTTCAATGTGAGGGACGTGGAGAGGATGACGAGGGAGTTACAGGCCGTGGAGAGGGCACTATAGAGGCTAAGTTTGCATGGAATGCTTTGGAGGAGTAGGCGTGCGATCTTGATTTCTTGTGCTAGGTCTTTATTTCCTATGTAACTATTAACTCATTGTTATGCCACAGGCTCGTTTCTTCTTTCAACAACTCATATCTGGGGTCTCCTATTGAGCATTTAACTCTCCACTATCAGGTTAGTGTTGCATTTACTTTGACTAATATTCTTTTCATATCATGGCCAAATGTTGTATACTTTAATTACTTTCCATCTTTAGTGATGCATTTTAAATTATGAACCACTGCATAATGCATTTGAATGTAAATGGTGTCTCCTATAGGTTCGACATCTTAACACATCAGACAAGAGTGAACTTCATAAGTTACAACAGCTGAAGGATAAGCAAGGTCTAGGTGCCATTTATGCTCAAAAGTTGCTCAAACTTAGAAATATTACCTGATTTGCAGACTTAGTATGGTTGATTTGTATGCATTTTATGTTATAGCCTAATTAATTTAGTTAAATTTTATACATCTCTTTTTATCCAAGAAATTTACAGTAAACCTTTTTTTTCATTTCTAGTATCTAGGAAAGAGAGATGTCATCAATCTTCTTGAATTGTCACTTTTTCTGTTGAGAAAATAAATAGAAATAGTGCTTTTGCTGCTAGGCAAGTGTTATAATGATCGAGGTTTATATTTTTTTTCTCCATGTGAAATTTCTCTTTCTACCTTCTGATGTTCTATTGTTTGTTACAGATGATGCTATGTTTTAACTTGTACTGGGTGATGCTAATATGTATGAGAGTTAAAAATGAAAATTATTTTGTTGACTCATATTTTAAGTGAACTTTCCAGCAGTGATGAGAAAAAATAGAAGCACTTAAGCGAGCAACAGAAAGGGAGACTTCTCAGAGTGCTGATGTGATCTATTGTACATGTGTTGGTGCTAGAGATCCTCAGTTTGAAAATTTTAGGTTCCGACAGGTTGACATACTTGTACTTGCAATGTATAATTTTCATATTGCTAATCACTTTTTACATTGTTCAGTTATTATGTGCAAGAAAGCAGCCCGTGCTGGGTTAGCACTGCCACTTTTTGAACACCTTGTTCTACTTGGTGTCAAACCAATTAGGTTGCACATTGTGCCAAATTTTTTATTCTTTTTATTTTGGGCCCTTGTTGTCCCATATGTTTTTCTTTCAACTTTCTTTTAATTTTTTGCCTAACTATTTACTAGATGGGACAAGAAGAGATAAGTGCTAGTGGAACATCTTATTTAAATAGGACTGTGGTAGCAAAAGTTGAAAAGATAGTAACTACTTTCTTAAAAGTGGTGTAATTCCAAGTCAGGTATTTTTTGAACTATAACAAATGGGTTTACATTGACACTTTTAGTGTTAATACTAATATTATTGTAAAATTCTAAAACAGATTGGTGTGATAACACCTTATGAGGGGGCAAAGAGCTTATATTGTGAACTATATGTCAAGAAATGGTGCTCTCAGGCAGCAGCTTTACAAAGAGATTGAGGTTTGAGATAGTTATCTTGATTTCTATATGCAATCTCTATTCTTGTTGCAGCTGCTACATGAGTTTTATTCTTTTCAATTGCTAGTGTTGATTCCTTTCAAGGAAAGGAGAAAGACTACATCATTTTGTCTTGTCTTAAGAGTGAAAGTGGGGGCAATGTTGCATTGCATGACTGAAATTTTCTCTCTAGAAATAGGGTGGGTAGTTTTAGTTTTTTAAATTAGTAATATGGAGTAAGATAATGAAAAAGGAAGCATAAATGTAATGCATGATGTTGTTGAACTATGATGAATGGTATAGGGTGTCAAATCTTTCATTTTTCCTGTTAAATTTTGTTCTTTTTGGTTTATTACAAGTAATACCTGCAAACTGATAATTGTTGGCCTTGGATATTTTCGCAACCACCTAATGCCCAAGCTCCTTGCTTTCCCTAACATTGATAAGTTTTCTCATCTCCTCAATGAGCAACACAAGTCTTTTTTTTCAATTAATCTATTATATCTACTACTTCTTTGTCAATTTCATCCATCAAAATTGGTTGTCAACCAATTGGCTTTGATGCTAGTTTAAACTGTAGATTATTTGCCCCAACACCATCCCGGTCAATCAAAATTCTTTCTTTGGAAAAGGTAAGTGTTTATAGGGTTGCTTTTAATGCATGAAACTTAATTCCATTGTTATAATGTTTTCAGTTTATCTCTTGCAGGCCCTCGAATATTTCATGAAACTCCTTCAAGACTTGGACGTTATATGTTCATACTTGTTGGACCCATCGTTGGATGTTGTTTTACTCTTTGTGATTAAATTCTAGAAATCTCAACATGATTTGGTTGCTAGAGCCCATCTTCAGGTGGATCTTCAAACGTTTCTTGCTTTGACTATCTTATTATAGCTACTTTAATGAATCTTCTACATTCTACATAGACTAGTAATTTAATTAAATTAAGCATTTTTCAATTAGATTTTTTCTTTCTTCAACTGTTGTTGCCTCTTAGGAGACAGGTAAGAAGAGAAATATATATTGTCTTTTATGATCATTAGAATTTTTCACTTATTGCATTTAATATTTTGAAAATGTAAATTTGTTTTCTACCTTTTATGTTGAGGAATCAACCTCTTCAAAAGGTTGCCTAGCATAGACCATGTGTGTCTGACCCTTCCCTGAACCTCTGACATAGTGGGAACTTTAAAGAATAAGGTTGCCCCGTTTTTATAATTTATATGTGAAGTGTTAGTTGATAAACATGAATTACTTGTTACCTGATGATTTGACGCTATTAATGAGTATTATAATGTATATTATCATAGTTTTTACCTAGTTGAATAGAATATTAGGGTGTTACATTACATCACTATAAAGCTTACATCTATTAGTCAAAATATTAAAGGAACTATTATCCATGGCTAAGCATAACACCTGATTTCTTGTAACACTTGTATTTTTGGAAGAACCTGTTATGGGATGCTAGAGACACACAAAGTAACTTATTTTGTCTTCATGCTTCTTATTGTAATGTCGATGCATGTCTTTGTGCTACTAGCAATTATGTCACTTCGTCCTTAACTGTAAAGGCATGCTAGATATGCATGGTAGTATATGTAACGCCCTCTATCCTGACATACATATACTTAAGAAAAACATATAAAAATCCATAATTTAATTAAATCAATTTTATTCAAATCACTTAAACAAATTCATGTGGGTAAAAGGGTCACATTCACTTCATTGTTACCAAATAAAATTTATTAAAAATATCTCCAGCTCAAAATAAGGTTGTCCGAAACTCCAAAAAATGAACTAAAGACTCAACATGTGAAACAAAATGATAAAAACTACATGTCCAGAACTTCATGCAATTAATATGAAACCCCATGTCCCAATGTCACATCCTATCAGAGCATTGTGTTTTAGCGTCCTCTAGCATGAGGTTTTCCATAGCCATCCACCTAACCATTTGCTCTCACGAACATAAAGTTCGAGATCATCATAGGATTTAAACACAAACACCACACAGGGAGTAAGTTATCACATTCCTAACTAATAGAGAGAAACTGGACAACATAGATATACATATCATATAAATGAAATACAACCTACTTTAACACAACATTCCACCACTTATCGCGTAACATCATATCTCAACATTACACACCTCACACATTTTCACATCATTCACATACTCAAGGATCAAAACACAATATCACTCAACTAATCAATATCGATCAATACACAAGTGTTATGCAACAAATATATTAAGACTCAATCCTATATGCAATGTGGTACCATGCTAATGAAAAACCTCGTCGGGCTTCCAAGAGTACATTACAAGACAAACCACACATTGGTAAGTCAAGTCACTCTTACTAGGTAAAATTATAGGGAGACCAGTCAGGGTCACTCTGTTTTGCGAGAACGCTCTAACCATATGGGATCAACATAGGTTTCAAGGAACATTCAAACCGAGTGTATTCACCCCCAAGGCCTATACTCCGAAGAGTCCGTCAGGACCTCTCCCTCCTGATTCAAGTCTAACCCAAAAGACATTTTAGCACACAGACTCTATCTATGAACTATACAAAACACATGACTCCTCAATTGTTCTCAAAATAATTTTAACTCGTTCCTCAAAGTGATTAAACTCGTCGGATTTCCACAGTGGATCCCATCATAATACTCATCGTGCATTAACTCGTCACCCTTAAAGGGTCTTATAGTCATGTGATTGTATGGTTCATAACTCATAACTCAATGCACACAGTATCTCAATACACATATGTGATCTCACAATTTAACACACACTCAACTTGTCACTTACACATAGTTCATCACATTTCCATAATCTCAAGACAATGCATTATCACGCCTCATGCATTATA
This sequence comes from Glycine soja, assembly GCF_004193775.1. Lineage (NCBI taxonomy): Eukaryota > Viridiplantae > Streptophyta > Magnoliopsida > Fabales > Fabaceae > Glycine > Glycine soja. The sequence continues at coordinate 40,592,837 of NC_041002.1, forward strand.
TACATGTCACACAATAATAATATTAATATGTTATATTCATATGATTCAAACAATTTCACATAATCATATCAAAATCAAAGGAATCAAAATCATAGGTCAAAAACATGAAAACACTAAGAGCACTTAATTTTATCAACCAATTCGCATCAGGACATCAATTGGCCCGTCAAACACAACAATCTCATAATTACAATCATAAAGGAAGAATCACAATACAATAAATATCCCAAAATAAATTTCAATTTGATCCTCTAAGGATCCCTACACATGTTCATTCTAACTCAAATTACGATATACTCATCATTTATCTCTAAGCGACTCACGTGTGAATTTTGGTAGTGATAGAGGCATCTCTAGAGGTTCCCTAAGATTCTTCAAGTTTTTCTTCTGGTTGCTATGCTAGGGTTTCCCTGTGTTAGAGAGAAGGAGAAGGGATTAGAACCTTCATTTCATTGTCTCCATGCGAGGTACATTTCTCTCCATGCATAGATTTTTTTGCTAACCCCAACGGTTGGTATGTGCGAGGATGAGTTCCAAACTAGTTTGTCAAATTTCACAATGATCCAACGGTTTACGAGTCCGGGATCATAGTTTTACTAAGATAGGTTTAGGTGTATGCGGGAAAAAGAGAGCTATGTGCGAGGAACATTTCTCTTATGACCGACATTATTTCATAAATCCCAATATTGGGCATGTGCGTATGTGAGTTCTAAACCTTGCGTTCAAATTTCACAATGATCCAATGGTTAACGAATCCAAGATTGTAGTTTTATTGGAACAGATTTGAGTATATACGAAAAAAATAGGGTTTTGGAAGAAAGGGAAGAGAAAATGAATTTGAGAGAAGAGAGAGAGCGTAGAGAATCATAAATGTAAAAACTGACCTAATATATCTTTATTTATTATAACTAAAGTATTCTCAATCTATTATTTACTCTATTTTTTTATTTATTATTTTATAAAAAAAATCTATTTTATTTCCTATCAAATGAATAAAAAAATATTTTTATTTTCTAAGAACATATATTTATTTTATTTACATTAAAACCATTATTTTAATTAATAAAATTATTTCTTCTTATTTATTTAATTACAAAAATCTCATTATTTTCCTAAAAATCTATTTATTTTTAAATATATTTTTTTTAATTTATTTCATAAAAAATGGGATGTGTTCTATTTGTTGTGGTATGTTCTCCAATCTCAACCATTAAAAATTGTTATCAGCTTCTACAGGTCCAAGACAAGAAACTCTATGGTTGGGATCCTATGTTTTCTATGATCACTAGAGGTGCTAGATTACTTAAAAGTCACATAGAATCATGACATTTAAAAAAATGAAGTGCAACTAGGCAGGTAATGCAATTATACCCATTGGTATGGCATACTATTAATGATCTACATAACATAAATTCTCTCACTCTTTTGTATGTGATCCTCAACTTGTATAGACATGCATGCTTTTGATGATGATCATCATCTTTTTACCAAAAGTTATCAAGGCTCAATTACTACCTTTGGTTATTTTTGTTTAGTTTTTATAATCAACTTAAATTTTCTTACTCAAGGACAGTATTATTCCTATATGATTAATCTCATAATTTTTTTAATTAGACACTATATAATCGATACAAATATTATGCATGCAGTTGGTGATAAATTTACTCAAAATTCTTTGTACAAATGTTGCATGGCAAAGGCGTAAGCTAGGGAAAATGTTACAAGACTTGCGTGTATCCTATGTACAGGTGTGCCCCTTGCTTGTTTTCCAGAGTATACTACAAACTATCCCTCCCCCCTTTTCTTTTCTTTTCTCAGTTGTAAAAAATCTGCTTGAATAGGTTTATTACGCCTTGAAATTTTAAGAGTTGCATTTTCTTCTTTCTAGTGATTCATATAGTCTTAATACAAGACACCGAAATGTAGCACACAAATTCATTCATTCATTCCTCAAGTGATGAAATTAAGTAGTTTGATTTCCACATCGAAAGAAACTCGAGATTGTAGAGGTTTATAGGCACTATGGAATAAACATTGATATATAGGCACTGAATTTCAATGTGAATTAAGTTATAGGATCACTTCTAGATCTAGAGGAAGAGGACTCATGTTCCATGTCACAATTGAAATTGTACAGCGCCAACCTGTCGTTGAACATCCCGGTAGTGAAGAATATTAATATTGCAGTTCACGTGTCTTACCATATACTACGTTCAAATTGTCATCCACAAAACAAAACCAAGGCTCTTTTTTTAATCGGATTATGAAAATCTTGACTTAGTGCGCATAGACAACTAAGAGGCCCTAAGAGCTTGCAATAATAAGGCTCTTTTTTTAACATGCTACTCTTTAACTTTTCCAAGGGACTCTCTCTATTGATTAAGAAAATGATTATTGCCTAGCATAATGCCTTTTTTTTTTTTCTCTACTTATTTATGGAGAAATGAAGAAAGAAGTGAATGTCCTTGCTGCTCATTCCTCCCACAATGCCTCTTTTGATTGGGACCGACATGGAATAAAGAATTTTAAAACTTTACGGGGCACTTGAGAATGACAAGTGTAAAAATTATTAGAAAGCCATAACGAGCAAACTTCCAAATACTTTAATTAAAATTATAAAAAAAGATTAATTGTTAATGGTATGATGTATAAAATGGTTAAGCTTAGATGGTGGATGGTGAAATACTTTAAGAGTATGTTTGGATGGTGGGATTTAAAATTCTGAGAAATTTTAAATTTTAAGAATTTTAAATATTTCAATTTAAATTCTTTTATTTTTAAAATTTTGTGTTTGGATAAAAAAAATTAAAATTATGAGGATGAAAAAAAAAATGAATGAAAAAAAGAGAAGATATGGTTGGTGTGCTGGTTATACGTGCTCCTCTACGCTCACACCCGATCAATGTTTCACGAGCTCAGACGATGTTTCTTGAAGAAGACTGTAAGAAGAGAATTTCAATTTCTAACCTTTTAGAAGGAAATTAAAATTCCATATTTTTAATTATTTAAAATTCTGTTTTAAAATTCCAAAATTTTAAATTCTTCACAAAAAAACATCTAAACAATGAATTCTAGATTACAAAAATTCAAATTTTCTTATAAATTATTTTTGTCAGTTAAAATTAAAATTCTCTATCCAAACACACTCTAAATTATAATTGTACTAAATGTAGCTAAACATATGTATCTTGTAGGAAGAACACTTTATCCTTTTATATATACGAATAAAAAAGCTAATACATATATTTTATGACTTCCTGAATGTTCATTTAAAGCTAATCTGTTAATTTAATCTTGCATTACTCTGCAGCAGGAGATGGCTTTTAAAGGAGAGTTTGAAGAAGCCTCAAAAACTTCAAACAATAAGGTTTGTTTCTTGTTAGTTTATCAATTGTTTGGTGCTCTTCAAAAAGTTAGCTATCACATGCCTTTGAGAAATAATGTTAAACTCACGTGGAAGTGAATTTTCTCGTGTTGCATTGTAGCACACATGCTTGTGTGGGCATAAATTGGTTGGTTGTCTGTTAGCTGTTATCACTAAACCGCAATTAATCTGCTAATTTATATTATTGCTTTGTTTTACCAGAAAATATGTTTCAAAATATACCAACACATTCTCGCATGGGTAGAAGAGTAAACTTATGGGATAGCTTTTCGATTTCTCAATTTGGGATTTGAATTGGAGCTTTACTTTGTCCATGACTATTGCATTGTATACTGGTATATTTTTGTTGTGTTGATCAAGCTTGTGGAGAAGAAACATTTTCGGATGGCAATGAGCAGTGACTCTGGTATGTGACAGTAATTCATCAAGGGTTTTTGTTAAGGAAAGTGATTTATATGAGTGAAGAGGGAATACTTTGCTTTATGGTAGTAGTGCATTTGGTTATTAGAAGAAAAAATAAGCTTATGCTAACTCAGACTTCAATATGTACCTTTGTCTTGTTGACCAGCTAAGAAAAAGACAAAAAAAGAGGTAATTAACACTTAGTAATATGATTCATTGGTTTTAAAGTATGTTGTCAAGTTCGAACTTTCTTCAACTATGGAGGTTTTATTATAAGATGAATCTTGTTTATTCATTTTAAATTTGGTAGAGCATTTTATTAATATGCATATGAATGAGATTATGCACTGTGAATAATAGATATTTTAAAAAAGGAAATGCAATTATAGTTAATTTCTAGACAATTTTTAAATATTTTTTTAAAAAAAATACATTAAGACGGTTCTATGAAAAATCGTCTTAGAGTATTTAATTTTTTTATAAAAAAAAAGACATTCTAAATGGTTCTTTGAAAAATCATCTTAAAAATTCTACATTCTAAGATGATTTTTGAAAAAATCGTCTTAAATCCTCAAATTTTTTTTTAATTTTTTTAAAGAAAAAAAACATTTTAAGACGTTTCTTTGAAAAACTATCTTAGAATGTCTACATTCTAAAACGATTTCTGAAAACCGTTTTAGAATCTTTTATTTTATTTTATTTAAAAAAAAACTCATTCTATGACAATTTTGTTCGATTTTTTGACAAAACCGTCTTATAATTCTTCCAAACTAACGCGCGGAAAGTGAACACTTTCCATGACGATGATCACTTTCCACAATGGTGGCTTTAAAGACGGTCTAGAACCATCGTCGAATGTGTTTTGGAACCGACGTTGAAAGCGTTCCTTCTAGTAGTGACTAACATTAAATGTTGCATTTTATGCTCCAACAATTACTTCTTGTTGAAGCCTATAAATACTAGAAGAGTAGAAGTTATGAATTTTAAAAGAAACATTCTCTCTATCCTTCAAGCTCTCTAATTTGAATATTTTCTTAAGTTGTAAAGTTCTCACCTTGTAAATCCTAAGAAAAATACATAGTGTTTAACTTGTAAATCTATCTATAAGACGATAGCTCTTGTTTGCGTGCACCCAACCTTCAATAAATATTTATTTTTAAAGTCAAAAGTGACTTAGTAATAAACAATACTCGGATTATAAGTTTGGGGAAGCTTTTGTAGAACCATAAGTGACAGTGAACAATACGAATACTTGGACCAATGAGACTTGGACCAACATGAAAATTGTTTTCTGTTTAGATGTTGAAAATGATTAAACATTGGTTTGATTCAATCTGCTAAGACAGATACTTACTTTGATGGAGTGTTTTGAAAGTTATGAGATTTGCAAAACAAACACACTCATTCACTTTAAATTATTTGGGATGCGTATAAAAATTATACTACTTTTGATTCAATATGTATGAAACAAATACCTAATATAATTCATCAAGACCAACAAAAATAGTTAAATAAGATAGTTTCAATTAATAATATAATAAATTTAAACCTTATTTCAATAATGCTCAGAATTAAATGGTCTAAGAAACAATTACATTTAATAATATTAGCACCATCACCTATGGCTAGCATCCACAAAATCTTAGTCTTTAGACCAAATTGCTTCTCATCACACCATGCTTTGGTATCAAAGGCCACCATTCACATCACACAACACAACAAACCTCATCGTAACCTAATCACCCATTGTAGCCAATAGTGAGACCTACTGACCATAGACTAGGACACACTTCTAAAGCCACAATGTTGAGCCACATGAATAGGAAACCACTACCTATCAAACCTAGGAGGGGAAGAGGATAAGAACACAAATGGTGTATAGCTCGTTATGCATCTTAGTGTCAAATGGAGGTTAAGTGAGACACAATAGTGGTAGCAAGGAGAAACTGCCCTAGATTTTTCTTTGGAGATTTGTTCTCTTTTTAGATGGAATTAGGTGGTTGGTTGCATGGTCAAACACAAGCTACCATTGGTTATCTTCCTAAAAGCCAAGAGGAGTGGAGTGTTTCTTAACAATTTGATTGGAAAGGAAGATGTTACAAATTAGGCCTAAGGCCTAACTCGAATTTGAGGTCCACCCTCTTTGACATGTAGACCATGAACAAAGGGACCCAAGATTAAATCATATCATAATACTACAAGACAATCATATAACTCCTCGAGTGCTGCTAGGTGCACCCATCATTTTTGCTGGTGCACCCAGCAATTGATGCAAAAATACCTTTGTATCCCTGGCTTAATTTTTTTTAAAAAAAAACGGTTCATCTCTCTCCCTCCCTCCCTCCCGCGTTGGCCTTCTTTTTCCTCGTGACCCCTCACCATTTTTTCATCTTTTTGCTGGCATGAAGTGATTTCGGCCACCTTCCTCACCCCTGACCTCATCTAAGTCGTGTTCTTCTTCATTTCGTTTTCTTTGCGTGAAGTGGTTGCTGGTTTCAGAAAAGCTTGACCTCAGTCCTCCGCGCCGTGTTCCCGCTGTGAGCATCGTCTTCTTCCTCCGCACTGGGAGACTGTGTTTTGCGATCGTGCTGCTCATTGGTGTTAAGTAGCCCAGGCATTTTGAGGGTGGTGTTCTCCCTCCGCGTCGGCATTGTCGAGGTAAGCATCTCTTCGTCTTTGATTGCCGATGTTTTTATTTAATCCGTAAGCGTTTTATAGGTGATCCATAAAAGCTGGTTAACAGAAGTGAAGATTACGGATCAAGTTGATCCGTAAGCTTCTTCTGGATCAACTTGATCCAGAATTAGCTTACGGATCAACTTGATCCGTAAGCTTATTTGGGATCAAGTTGATCCGGAAAAAGCTTACGGATCAACTTGATCTGTAAGATGGTTGATGAAATTTACAGATCAAGTTGACCGTAAGCTTCTTCCGGATCAACTTGATCCGAAATAAGCTTACGGATCAACTTGATCCATAAGTTCCATCAAACATCTTACGGATCAACTTGATCCGTAACTTTCATCTTTAATTTTTAAAATTGGGAAATATTTAAAAAATAGTGAGTTTTTTTGAAATTAGGATTTATGGTTAGTTTATAATACTTTGAAATTTGGGGGATTATTTGTAGAATACAATAACATTTGAATTTGGTGTCTTTTTGTTCTGAAATTTGCAGGTTACTGATTAAGTTGGTGGATTGAGTTTCTTTCTCCCTAGGTGTTTGTTTGAAGTCTGAATTGTATGTACTTTATATATTATAGATTTTTTTTTCAACATTGTGTATTACTTTGGTAAAAGATTAAATAATACCTGTAATTTGGATGATTCTTATTAGATTGTTGTCACAATTTAGTTTGTCAATTTAGCAAGAACATTGTTAACTGCGATGTTGTATATTATATTCTTGGAACCTATTGGGGCTTTTTTGGATTGAATTAAATTTTACTATGGACACTACATTTTTGGTTTACTATGCACAGTATATTTAGTTCACAACAATTTGGTCATCTTGGCTTAGTTCGAGTTGTAACTAAAGGAAATCTCTTGTGAGGAATGTGTGTCCCATAAAGAGAGCTTGTTAAACATGCTAAACCAACCCTTCTTAACCATTTAATAATATCACATGGACCAACTTCAGTTTCTGTGATCTGAGAAAATGCTCATAAGATGACCAAATTATTGTTTAGTTATCTAATGGTCCCAGGTTAGCTTGAACAAGTAGATGGGTGAAAGCATAGATTTAAAAGCATATACTAATTGTACAGTGTTTGACTGAAAAAAACAGGTGATGAAAAAAGGTGCATTGGACAAGCCTTTAGGTCCTGAAAAAAGGTCTTGAGTCTTGACCGCTTAGTGATGTAGATGTTTTAATATAATTTCCAAGATTAGTCTTATATCTTCTATTATTACCAATGTCTTTTGTAGTTGTTGTTGTCATTTAGAGTAAGTAGTGAAGCAACCAAATTGAGTAGCAAGTTAGGAAAATTGTTTTTGATACAAAGATTAAAGTTAGCTAACTTGCAAGAATTTGTTTGACCTTTGTTTGGCAAGAAATTGTTTTTGATCCAAAAATTGAATGAAGCACTTATATGAAGCTCGATTTGAGCCAAAATGTTTGAGGTTGAGTGTTATTTGTCTATTATATGATAGCTTTTAAATCTAAACATTAGACTTGTCCTAAAAAGAAGGAACAATGTGCAGACTTTGTCATAGAAGTAACTTGTTATAGGCACAAATAGTTGTTACAAAGACCAAAACATGCACATGAATAAAAACTTTGGTTTTGAGAGTAATTTTAACATTAATGCACACAAATGAAGATAATTAAAAAAATGATGAATGTGATGCAACATCCCAGTATTTTACATTCCCATCTTATGAAATGCTGACAACTTTTAAAATAAATAATTGAGTGACTGATAGCCCTACATTCAATTAAATGCTGACAACTTGCATGACTTTGAGTCAATTAAATTTGTGTTAGACCAATGAAATTTGAGTGAATGAAATCAGTGATGGAATTTGCGATACTCATTTGTAGATCATGGTTAGGACCAGAGGATTAGGTCATGCCTTAGGTCACGTTACTGGAAGAGGTGTGGGCAGAGGAGATCATCATGATTCTGATGATGCTCCGCAGTGTCGACAGCCTATCGCATCCGCACAGAGGCAACGAGTACATGTGACTGCGGGGCACGATGAGTCAGTGGTCCCTGCACCAAATGTAAAGGCTGACGTATTTCCGAATGACCCGATGGCACTAGCTGATGTAGAGGACACTAGGGCAGACATTCCTGCAGACACAGGCACGCAGGCTGCTGAGGATGAGCATGAGGGATTTCCGGGTTGTCCAAGCGACCCATCCGTGCTGACCCAGTATGCGGATCATGTTACTTGCAGCGTATGGATGGAAGAGGTATTTATAATATTTATTTTTAGTTACTTGTTAATTATACTTTATTATTGAAATTAGTTTTCCTTTAAATGATGATTTTAACGAATTTTGCGTTCCTTTATACTTCAATTTAGGAGCGTCTTGAGTTGAAGTTATCCTCTCACGGGAGGAAGGTCCATAGTTTAGGCAGGCTTGTCCCTGCCATTAAGGGACTAGTTGCTGGGACAGAACTAAGTCCTCTGATCGCATGTTCAGTAGACACTAGCGATCGGGGACTTTTGTCCTTGTTTGTCGAGTGGTGGCACCGAGAGACGTCTAGTTTCCATCTCCCTGTGGGAGAGCTGGCCATTATGCTGGACGACGTCTCCTTGCTTTTGCATGTGCCCGTGGTTGGTGACTTGCACGCCTTTCAGCCCTTGCACGTGGATGATGCGGTTCAGATGCTGGTGGACTTATTGATGGTCTCTGCAGAGGCTGCCAGGGCTGAGACAGGGCAGTGTCGTGGACCGTACGTATGCCTGCAATGGGTACATGATATCTACGAGCGCCGATGCCAGGTAGGTCATTGGACAGCTACAGCTCGCGCATATCTTCTTCATCTTCTGGGTTGCACTCTGTTTGCTAACAAGAGTGCAACCAATGTTCATGTTGTGTATTTGGAGGCCCTTCGTGACCTCAGTCAGACCGGGAGGTACGCCTGGGGAGTGGCTGCACTGGTGCATATGTACGACTAGCTAAACGACGCCTCTATCAGTAGCAGCCGACAGCTTGGCGGTTACATCACACTACTGCAGGTAACAAACATGTTTTTCATTCGTTGAGGTTCAACAATGTTTAACTTTAAATTTTTTTAGACTTTCATTATTAATGTTTATCATTTTGATGTTACCTCTATAGTGCTGGATATACGAGCACTTTCCCTCAGTCGCGGAGCCCACTGTTAATCAGGACTACGACGAGGATTCACCACATTCCTGTAGGTGGATTGTGATGAAGAAGGCCATGAAGAGCATACGTACACCAGCGTACAGGGAGCGCCTGGACCGACTCCGGATTCCGGATGTCTGTTGGATCCCATATGGGGAGCACCGACCAGTCTGGGACTTCCATTTGATTTTATGCTATTCCGGTCTCCTACACTAGGGGCCAGTTGTTGTGTATTACCGACTAGAGAGGGTCGTGCGGCAATTTGGATACACCCAGACCATTCCTGCTCCGCCTGTCAATTCATGGGTGTCATATGATGATATACACGATAGGTGGATGCATTACTCGGATCATATGGTTCCAGCAGGTGAGGTGTGCGTTGTGCTAGGTCAGTGTGCCAGCGACTACATGGATTGGTTCTTCCACATCTCGCATACTTTCATGACATCAGGCCACGTATCAGATCCTCTGCTAGATGTTCATGCTCTGCAGCCCCAAGTCGTCCCTCAGGCCCTACAGACAGATATCTCTCACGTGCCAGAGCCAGGAGCACCGTCGACATCTGCGAGGCCCGCTGTGGAGGAGCCTAGACATGCAGTGGTAAGTAATACTAATAATTTACGTCATTTACGTCAATATTTTCATAATAATTTATGTAATCTATTTGTTTTGTATTTAACAGGAAGTTTGCCATGGGATTGCTAAGAGGTTGGAGCGTCATCTGAGCCTAGGGGTGGTCACGTCAGGCTCATCGACACATGAGGTGATCGAAGAATGCCTCAGGATGGTCAGGAGTGTCACACAGGACCAAGTAGTATATGTTAGGTCTCGACGCAAGCGGCGCACGGATCAGACATAGTTTATTTATATATTTTATATTGATATTTGATGTGTATACAGATATTGTACTTGAACCCATTTCATTAGTAATGTTGGTTTTATTTATTTCCATTAGTAATGTTAGTTTTATTTATTTCCATTGATTGTGTATTCCCTTTGCGTAATCTAGCTTATAAAATTTTATAATTTTATTCTATCAAATTAAAAAAATGTTTTTTTTAATTTCTCTCCTCGAATAAAAAATCTGTATTTATATTTTATAGTTTTGTAATTAGGCGTAACATTTATATTTTATTTTTAGAGATTAAAAAATATTTTATTTTAATAAAAGATCTGGTGCTGAGGGAGAATGTTTAATTAGAGTGTGCGAAGCATGATGTAGTTATCTAAGTATCAATGCTTAAATATTTTATGTGGGTCAATATATTTGTACCTTTAAGAAATGCTACATATCAAAACATAAGATTGAGAGATTATGTGTGGGGTTTGTATTAATAAAATTTTTAAAAATTATTGACTAAGAGTGGTAATTTGTTCAAGTTGTCAAGAGTAAAAATAATGATGGGTTATAGTGAGATTTATTTAAGATGTTTAAAGAGTAAAAACTAGATATTTCTAGTTAGAAAATGTTATAACACACACTTTTAAACACAACTTTTTGATTGGACTAAATTTATTAAGAACCACAAAATATTGAGTCTTACAACTAATTGAAATAAAGAAGTTGAAAACATGGACACACATGCTTAATAAATCTAATTTTGAATTATTTGTGGAAAGGGTGTAGAAAAGAATAAATTAAACAAAAAATGGAAATTGAAATAAAGAAGTTGAAAACGTGGACACACATGCTTAAAAAACTTCTAATTAAAAAAATATAATTTTATTCTATCAAATTAAAAAAATGTTTTTTTAATTTCTCTCCTCAGATAAAAATCCGTATTTATATTTTATAATTTTATAATTAGGCGTAACATTTATATTTTATTTTAAGAGACTAAAAAATAAAGCCTTCTAATTTGACAGACAAAAAAATAAAACCTTTTCATTTGAAGCATTATACAACATATTAAATTAATAATTGGCTCATATAATTTATTTATTTTCTTCATTTCCATATTTTGCATCAAAGTTAAATGTCCTTTGTTAAATATTTTAAATTAGTTCAACATTAAATTATTTTTAATTGATGACAAAATGTATTTTAATTAAATTTTAATTTTATAGTAGTTTCTTTAAAAAAATGTACTACTCAAGTTTAAATAATTAATTTTTATTTTTCGATTGTTGTAGTTGTTTTTTATATTTAAAATAAAATTGCAAGACCGACAAAAAAGTAAAAGTAGTAGAAATCAAATTTAACAGAGAACGACAACTCATCTTCCATTTCTAGAAAAAAAAACAATTATGTGATACATGAATTCAAATAGTACATTAACTTCAACATAGTCGAACGAAATTAAATTTACATCAAATACTGCAACTAACTCATGGTAATTTTACGACAAGGACAACTCGTCTTCCATTTCCGGTACAGGTTTACTGAAAACAGCTAAAATTTTTATTGGCCCAATCTTTTTCCAGTAGTTAGACTCAATCAGCACCTTCATCACGTCATCGTTGGTTTTGAGTTCAATTATTTCAAATTTTATTACTTTTTCTGAATACTCATGGTGACTTGGTTTCCGAAAAAACAATCTCCATACCATTTGTGTTTCATCAATACCATAAAGGGGAATCCCAATAGGCGCAACTTGCTTGATCAAATCCTTCATTTCATCCATGGTACATCCGGTGGGAATGTCAAACTTTTTGGGATTTTTTCCTGTGAACGAGTAACCAACAAACTCATTTTGGCATGACATGTTCCACCTCCCATTGTAATATAGCAGGGCATCATGAGTAGGGGTCATAGTAGCTTGAAGTAAGTTTAAAATACCATCCGGGGTTCTAGCAATGCTACATAATAACTCAACCGGACCAACAAACGAAAATCCATGATTACACATTAACATTGTGTTAACATCAGCATCATCTTTCAGTTGCATACATTGAAACCGAAATTGATTACCTGCATATGTGAAAGGCTGCCAATAGTAAATTTCATCCAAAAATTGTTTATCGGTTTCAAAATCACACCCGTTAGGTACTCGAATGGGAACTGGAGTGGAAGCTTGAAAGGAAACACCATTGTCGTTGTGAACAATGGATCCATTTGGAAAAATAAAACCTAATGTGTAGTTCACAACTGTCTGATTGCTTGTCTCTCCCAAGAATGCCATAGTTTTTTGTAAGAGTTAGGTTACGACTGAAACTTGTGGTTTTTTACAGCGTTAGGTCGTGTCATATATATAGATGAGTTTTAATATCAGTTCTGCATTTTATAAAGATTAAAAATATGCATGCACATGCTTTTTGTATGTGTTGTCAACTACACCAATGACATGACATGTTTTAGCTTGCATCAGATCTGCATGTGTAGTCATGTTGTGCAAGGTCCTTTCACGCGTTTTATGTTAATGCAGACAACAATTTATCATACACGTTGTTTCACAATGTGTTGTCAACTCAGACAACGATATATCATACATGCTTTTTTAGAATTAAGTAATAATTTTGTTGTGGACGTAACAAATATACAAAGACACATAAATGTGAATATCCAATTCAAAACAACCAGTCATTATAAATTACATGTTCAATCATCATTTATGTCAACATAGTCTCTCTTGAACATCACAAAGCTCTTGTAATGCTACATTCTGCTAATATATGGATTTGGCCACGACTTCGCCTACGGATGACAATTGCTAGACCATAACAATGCTACAGGCGGTAAAGGACAACGTTCTTTTAAATAAACCTGTTGTACATGCGAAAAAAGTGTTAACTCAATCCTACAAAACTCATTGCATAAATATAAAAAAAAAAAAAGCACTCCATATCTACAATGTACCTCAACAAAATGATTGTCATACACATGACCGATACAAATTATATGATGCAATGAAGAATTTGCCAACGGTTGACTTCTAAGAGGAAAGAATGTTGTGTTTTGTTCTTTAGACAAGGATACAACGATTACATTATACCTTGATGCAATGACATGTCCCATGTCCGTTATATCCATCCACTTATTCGTAGTCACCTGAATGAAACAAATATACACGTCAAACTTAATTTCAAAGTAAAGTCTTAAAAATCAAATACATAAATTACATACCTTGGTTAACCCATCAACAAGTAGTGACATCCTTAATTCCTCAAATCTCTTTGTGCCACCAAAGAGCTTGATATAGTCTTCTAAAAATTTGGTAAGTTCTTTAAGCAGATGGTTGCGGACCACCGACCAAGAGTCTTGACCCATACCTAATAAATCGGAAACCGACCAATATTCACAGTTACCATCATCTTTGACATCAATAATCTTATCAATGAAGTCGTGCATAAATGGCTGAAACTAGTCCAACATGGGCATTATCGTTCTTCGATTCAATTGCTCAGAGGATGATGCAGTACGCCTCACCGAAGAATTTCTATTTTGCATAGATTCAAAGACATCTACATACTCCAAGTAAGATGGATCGCGCTTTGTTGACCTTGGGCTCCTGCTCATAGCTTTCTTCGGTGCCCCCTTTGTGTTAACCTTTGCTGGAGGAGGACACATCGAATTCTGATCAAGGTATGCAATTTCCCAAAGTTTAGTCTTCAGAGTAAACTTGCCACAAACATCAAGTTCTTCGAATCTTTTGAATATTGTTTCCATTACTTCCTTGATGCTCACCTCGGGCTCAGATAACCCTTGGTCTGAAAAATTAAATCTCCTCCAAAACATATGGATTGAATCCAGTGGGATGTAACCACTAACATATTTGGATAGCTCACAAGCACAAGGAAGACCAAGCGTGGTTCTCACCACGCAACCACAACTTGAGGGATTCTTGCCAACATAGTCAACACGCTCTAATTCAGCAGCAATCTGATTTAAAGCATACCTTGAAACCATTCCAAGAAGCCTCCTGTATAAGGTTTTTTTGAACACATGTCCAACGACATGTGTACTTGTTTCAAATGATGCTTTAATCTCCGTGTGCTGCAACGTAATCATGTTGTTCATGGCATCCCACACACTGCATAAGTCTCCAATGCTATTTTGTAACAGTCTTTTTAAAGACGAGTGAGCAGATTCAACCCTACATTTCAAATACACAAATAAAAATAAATATATACAATAATACAATTCCATAAATTCGTCAACGTTAATAGAAATAGTTGAACAGTTTCATACCTGTTTGTTGTTGTGTTTCCTAAATGCATCATCTTATTAGTTCAGGCGGAAACAAATTTTTCCTTGTGTGGTATTATCCATGTTTTCTTGACATAGTCAACAAACATTGACCAAGGTGCGCAAGCCATTTCAAACTTCTTCAGGCATTCATCAAACTGTTGTTATGAAGGACAATCAGTCAAACATCCCCAACAATCCATGACATAATCCCAAGCATTTTTTTGTGCAATTAGTGATTTACATTTGGCCTTCTTATTCTTGTTTATGTGAAAGCTGCAGAACAAATTTGTGCATTCAGGGAATACATCCTTCACTGCATTCATCAATGCTTGGTCTCTGTCAGTGACAATAACTCCAGGGAGGGCATCACGCTTTAAAAAAAGGCATCAGAAGCGTTGTAAAGCCTAGACCAAATTATTAACGCGTTCACCCTCCATATATGCAAAACCGGCAGAGAATGTCATCCCAGTCGGTGTCACCCCAACAAAATCGAGCAGTGAAAGTCTGTACCGGTTTGTTTTGTAGGTGTTGTCTATCAAAAACACCAAATTACATGCGTTGACTAACTTCACTGCATCAGGGTGACACCAGAAGATATCACAAACCACGTCTTCATCCTTTATTCTGTGCCAATGAATATACTGATCACGTTCAAGAAGCTTCATCAGATGTTGCATTTCAAGATCGCTTCCTCTTATGGAAGAACGAAATGCACTTCTTGCATTGTATATATGTTTAATGGTCGTACAGCTATTGACATTGTATTCCTTCAGAGTTAGCAGAATGTTTCTTGGCTTCACCATGGACTTCGTCATATCAGCAATAAGTGTTTTTTCAGCTTTAGTCAATCACCCTACATATGGATGTCCAACTAATGACTTGGCCAATTCATGATTATGCACTCCACAAATCAACTTCACCATCCAGCCTTCTCCTCCAACCACTGGCTTGCCACGAAGCTTGAAGGGACACCCACATTTCCTAGTCCTAGTGTCTCTTCTGATAAATTCTTTTTTCCTACACCTATACTCGCCACTCCTTTCACAGCCAATTAACATAAACGTAGTCCTTCCTCTACTACTTGTGTTTATGTCCGACCTTAAAATCACTGCCACAAATCCGTTTTCATGAGCAACGGATCGAGCCCACCGCAAAACATCATCTCGGCACTCAAACACCTACAAAGCAATCCACATAATTTAAGTTTTCTACCAGTATTCATTTTATTAAATCTATGACAAACATTAACATTATAACCTGAGAAGTATTGAACGCATTCGAACAATCAACATGTGATTCATTCGCACCACATGCTTCTTCATTTTCATAATCCATATCCGCTTGTTCAGACATTATTTCATACATCTACTCATCTTCGTCCATCTAACCAACGCAAACAAAAAATGGCCATACAAACAAATTAATAATTTAAAAAAAATGGAAACTGAATTCAAAAAACATCACACTTTAAAAATAGTTACTCTTCTTACAGATCAAGTTTATCCGTAAGAGACTTACGGATCAAATTGATCCGTAAGTCACTTACGAATCAAGTTGATCCGTAAGAGATTTACGAATCAAGTTGATTCGTAAGAGATTTACGGATCAACTTGATCCGTAAGTAATCCATACGTCCACAACACAGCCACCACCTTCTATGTACCTCGTTTGCTGCCGCCGACCACTGCAACGCACCTTCACCTTCACCGCACTTAACCGTTCACAACGAACCAACGAACCCAAGACAATGCCACACGAAAACCACAAAAGCAGCGAACAAAAATGGCAGTTGTGAAGCGTAGGAAAAAAAAAGAAGTTTTTATAAGGAAAAAAAAAACAGGGGCGTTTTTGGCATTTATAAATTTTGTTGAGTGCACCTAGCAACACTCTAACTCCTCCCCCTAGGGCATAGATGACCTTGAATGGAAATCCATCCCATTCTCATAAACTATATATACCTCAAGCATCATTGTTAGAGGTACATGCATTTCTTACATTATATCTTGAGTGGGTTCTTTGCTAACTTAAGCAGCAAAATGTCTTAGTAAATATCTCATTGTTGCTCATGAAGTTCATAGCCGTGGAGTTTGAATCAAGTCAATCTCACTTCAAGAATATCCACTCAACAGCCACTAGCAAGTTAGACTATGAACCATAGCCTGCCACACTTCTAACCAAACAAAAAGGGTGGAGCTTCGTGAAGGGGAGGGAGTAGAAGAAAAAAGGGGTACGGAAATAGGAGTGTACTTTAATATTTAAACCTTAATTTATTTCATTTATTCATAATTTACATTATTTTATAGTTTTATATATTATTTGGATAATGATTAGGTTTTTTAATAATATTTTTGTATTAGGTATACTCTTATCAGTTTACAAGTCTATGTGTCACACTTTAGACCCTCCACAAGTTTACATAGACCCAGTCTAACAACTATGCTTACTTCAAATTAACACATCTCATGTCAACAATATGAACATTATGCACAAGTTCACAAAATTCAAAAGAATAATGATTAATAACTTGTTTATCATGTTTCATCAAATGTTCATCTTCTCTCCCTGTTCACGAGCAATGGAAGCCGAGAGAATTCCAAGATCACGATTTAAGACTGTCAATGCAGATTCACATTCAGAGATTATTCGTGTGACAGATGAAGGCCCGTCGGATGTCTCAGAAGAGCCGAAGGCAAGAGCTGCATGTGAGTCTCTAAGATTCCGTAGGTTGCCCAAAAACTGTTGCAAATAAGCACATACATATATAGTCAGTAAAGTCAACGAAAAACATAGCTTCCTTTAATTGCTCAATTCTCTCACTTGACGCGACATACTGGCAGAAGAAATTAAGCAGTGCTTAATGGAAACCAATTGAATCAATGATCAAACACTAACGGATAACTTTTATCGAGAAATATTAACAACACACTCTTTTGAACATATTCTTTACCATTGGTTAATATTTTTGGAAATTACAATTTTTTGTGGGTCACACTATTTATTGAGTCTTAAGATATTAGTCCTATTTCCTTATGAATTTGGAAGAGTGTTAGCAATACACTCTCTAACAGATTAACATATTTTTTCTAATACACATTTTACTAAAAGGAGGACGAAGAGGGGATGAGAAAAAGGAAAAAAAATCAGCAAATTTAACCTGAGTAGCAAAATTGGAGGGATTGAAGAGAGGCAGACAATAAGAATTAAATACAAGCATGACCAGCTAACATATTGAAATAAGGCTGATCAGCCAAAACCAATAAAAGGACTTCTATATTTGTGAATTATGCCTAGCATCACTTGATTTTAAGTTTCTAACCATTTAAACAGTATCATAGGTTTTAAAAAAAAAACATTTATGCCAAGCATAAGCAGGTTACCTTCAAAAGCATTTTATAGGCCTCCAATAAACGATTGGCAGCTGGTCCAAATCCATGAAGTTGCGGAACCTCCATCATGTGTGTCCATGGACGAATTTCCTACACAAAAGCAATTTTTTATAAGCCTCCCCAGATGCTATGAACGTGTGAGAGAGCATTGTCTTATCGTGAGAAGAGCAATTACTGATCATACAATTTCACATGAACGGTCAAAATTGAAGTCACGTCATCACTTGCAATCATTTTTGGCACTTTCAGGTCACTATTTAAGGACTCCTTCAATACTTACTATGGCAATGCTAGATTATGTAATTCTTAGTATTACAAGATTACATGAAATGAGAAATTATACGTTAAATGCTTCATCATTCAAAAACAATCTCCTGCTAAATAGATATGCATCATGGACACTTCCTCAGCACAATTTATGGTCTACTACCTCCAAACAATTTTGCACGTACTGATTGATAATAATGGAGGAAGGAATTCGGAATCCTAGCTCTAGCTCAGCTCAGTATGAAATTCATTTATCTTGGCTCAAGTTTGCTCACCTTAAGCTCCTGAGCTTCTTGAGCATAATTTAGCTAATATCAAGCTGTATGTTAATTATATGTTCAGATTTTTACTTATATTGAATTAAAAATAATTTAGTCTAACCAAAAAGTAAAATTAAATATTAATACTAAATTAAAGTATTATTCCTATTATTTTTAATTTAAAATGTCTATATATTTATATATTGAGCCAACATAGCCTTTCAAAAAAAATAATATTGAGCCAACATACAAGCTAATGAGTGCCACACGATAAAGCTCAGGCTCAGCTCATTTATAGACATACCAAAAATTTCAGCTCATTGAGTTGTTAATAAACCAAGTTGTGAACAAGCTCACTGGCTCTCGACTCACTTCCAGTCTAGTGCCAATGCATAGCAATGGGTATGACTGATAGGCCACCATTAAAATTAGTATAATAAAAGCATTAGATAAATTAAGTATCTCAAATTGAAAGTTCCTATTCATCAAATGCAATGTTAACAAGACTTAATAGTCTTCTACCAAAAATAAAACCAAAACAAAATTTATACATTGAAGAAGTACACCAGTACATTGTGTAAGCAATATAGCACTAATTTTTAATGATCAGCAAAATGTATCAAAAACAGCTAGGACTAAGAAAATTAACGATTTTAGTCATATAGTTATAAGCATTCTATCTATATGTCCTTTCTTTATTTCTCAGGCATACCTAGTCAGAAACTAAAATCAGCCCAGACTCTGATGGCATCAAAACAAATTAGAGCAAGCAAAGCATGGTCAAACCTTGGTGTAAATCAAATTGAATGTTCTAGCTGTTTCTAGGAAAGATTCCAGATGTGCCCGCAATTGGGATTCCACCTCAGTATACTCCTCATCTGGATTGTAAGCATGCTACAAACAGGATATGATAGCAACAGTATCAAAATAAGTAAAATAATATTACTCAGAAATGTGTTGACATCAAAGTCTCGTTCATTTAAAAATAATAATCAAGATTTAGAAAATAAGATATTGAAAGACACAAATGGAAAAATAACACACAATGTCAAGAAACATGGCAAGAGTCAGAACTGAGACTCAAGAAAACAAGAAATGAAAATTTAATGGCTTGCTTGGTTTGAGAAAACTGTTTGGATTTCCTATTTCACAAATAGTTACAAAAATGTCACCTTGTTTTCATTTTGTTTAAAGATTTGTATAGGAAACAATGAAAAACAAGAACCTTTAAAACATGAGACAGTGAATATGAGATGACAATTGAACAACAATATTTACAAAATAGTAGTTCTCAAAAGCAAATGCCTGACAATTGAACAAGTGCTCAACTTGCAGAGATCTGCAGAGGAAACCAAAACATAATGCAGTGTCAAAGAGAAATTTAGTTCATGTCCTTATTTAGTAAATCATTGGAAAGAAAAAGCAAGAGAAATAAAAATTCAAGCTTCTGATTAATTTCCAGCTACAGATATCATATCATATAACTATCAAAGAGAAGAAGTGGGTTGAGAAGTTCAGTAAACCTTGGATGCCAAGTCATCAACTTTTTGTTGAAGATTCAACAATATTTTTGATTGTTCGGAAAATTTCAACTCCAGCTCAGAAACATCTGGCCTGAAAATAGTTTGAAAAAGCCAGAATGTTACTACATCTCATGAAATAGAATTTCTTTTACTAGCAAAAGATAAATAATTTCCATCAAATGAATTCCCAAATCCGAATTGTACATATTTTATATATTTATATATAAATTGAATGAATAAAATTCAATTGCTGAATCCAAAGTGTGAGCAAGATTTATATGTGCTTGCTACCTAAGGAAACACAATAATCTTAACACCATAAAAAACTCTCAAATGATGGCATCATTTAAATTTTTTGGGTTTTTGATGTGTAAGTCTGTGAGTGCATATGTAGCTTCACTACCTGTTACTTAACTAAAGAAAGCAAACAACTATCAGTATCTATCAAGCTTAGTTTCCATTGAACAAAAGGTTACCTCTGTGTATACCAGACTGAAATTTTCAATCGTATTCATTGGTTTACAGTTTTACAATGTAATATTTGCAGAGAACAAATTATTAAATACTAGTTTCCTGTACATAATCATGGTCTGCAATTTCATTATTTTGTACTTGGAATATTTCTCCCTGAACTTAAAGCAACACTTGATGTGCATCATAAACCATGCCAATGATGTTCAAAGATATGCCCTAGTGTGTTGCATATATTAACGCTATATCAAATGTTAAATAATTTGGTGAATTAAGATATTTACTCAAATAGTCATAGAATGGGAAGGTGGGAATATTCATAAGAAAATGAAGAAATTTTTACAATGGATATATGGACTGAATCTGAACATCTGCAGGAAACAATTTACATTCTTCAGAAAATATTTGAGCTTGCTTTTCTGCAATGGAGTCTATCAATTGGATGTCCTTGGCTACCTGCTCGTCAACACTACAGAAATCAGAATACAAACCAAATTTATGTTAATTTCATCTCTGCAAAACAAAATTATAGGGAAAAAAATTTATCACTCAAATATATATGATGGTGGACAACCTCCATTCTGGATTATCTGAGCATATTGTTGCCTCCACTAGATCAACAATAAGACGAAGCATTTCAGTACGGTCTTCATAGCTTCCATGCCCCTGTCATATTTGAATAATATTTACTAGCTTTCAAGATAAATCATAACAAGAAATCCAGAATGTGTATGAATATTACTATATAATGCATATCACATTAGGACATAAAACTTTAAATCTTTTCTCTTTTCCATATAATCAAAACAAGCAAGACCACTGGATCCAAGAGAAAAATATCAAATCTAGCAGTAATCCTATCAATAACCTCCTTTCTTTATCAACACACAACGATTTTTCTCTTTTGTTAAACAATGAAGATTAGATCAGAGCTTTATGAAACTTTTCAATGGGTCGGCTGATGTTTTGACATAAAATAAGACAGAAACAGATCAATCAATTCATGTGCTTTAGCACATTAAATGGTATTTCCCAGATAAGCTAATTGCCAATGACCCTTTCTGCTGTAAGCCCTTAACTCATAACAACTATGCTTCTTTAAAAACCAAGACAAGGGTTTATGAAGATAACTAAAATCTGCTTGTTATTTCATCCAGGTAGTCACAAGCATTAACATTCACACTGATGCAACATCTACTAATCTAGACAGCTCTTGAAAACAGTTGTCAACAGGTATCACTAAAAACAGTACATATAATTCAGAAACATAATCATAAGCAATTTTTTCCCAACAATAATGTGAGGCTCAAATATACTAATAATCCTTACCACACTATGATCAGATATTGCATGTCAAACAAAGAATTAAAAATATAACCCAAAAATGTGACATCTCCAAAACAATTCAGAAGGTATGCACAAATGACACAGAAGGGAATAGCTAGCTGAGAGATCAGAATAGCAAAGAAAAGAGCACATGTGCATTGTTATCCACAGTAAGAGCAAGACACAATCAATTGTGACTAACCTGGATGGCATCTGTATCTACGGTTGTTGTAATACCCAAAAACTTAGCAATCTCTGCTAAATCTGCAAATTACAAATCATGAGAAGAAAAGTTACTACAAGAAGACACAATCAAAAGGTGCAAGAGAGATTTTTTTAAAAATAATCAAATGCAGCTACCTCAAGAGAGGGAAGAAAATAACTGATTGTTTCACCAGAGCTTTTAAAAAAAAAAAAAAGCATAAAAGAAGAAATCGGCAATATGTTACTAGATGTGGAATAACAAATCATCTATCAGCAAAAAAAATGATATCAAAGGGGTCTTTTTTGCAGGACATACGCAGAATAGAACTAGAAAATTACAGCATTCAAGGATGGTTGACTTTGAGTGGCATGCTATAAGAAACCAAACAGCACAACCTTGATCACACAACACACTTTTTTTCTACTATTATTTACAAATGCAGAAGTGTGCAAAAGGCACAAACCTAGTCAAAAAGAAAGCTTGGATAGCAGGTTTTGAACTAACCAAATTGAAATTTTCAGCACAACGAAAATGAGAACACTTACACTGAATTCGACCAGTCTCCTCGTCACGATCATGGCCATCCCCTTGTAGGTTTTGTTGAGAAAAGGGTGACTTATCACCTAAAAGCCTGTTACAAGTACAAGTATTAAAGATCATTGCTTCTTAACATGGACTGGAATACATCAAAAAAGTGTTAGTAGTGCTGCACGTGGCTAAAACAAGACAATGTCAGAAACTGTGAAAGAGGACATTGCTAGGGTTATGCATGATACAAAGAGGATACCAAACAGAAATAGTGCTATGCAAATGTGGAAAGGTTTTGATTTTTTCACTTGGTTGGTGCTAGGTATATATATGGTGGGAATGGCTGGCAAATCAGTGAAAACTTTCAAGCAATAGAAGGGGTTATTGTGTTTCTTTTCATTTTAAGTCCTTCGAATATTATAGCAACAAGAAAACTAACATACCCCAGTGCCAAAGGCTCCTCACATTGCAAAGGTATGAAGGAGGGTCACTGTACGGAATCTAACATATGCAAAGAGACTATTTCAGGATTTGAATCAATGACCAACAAGTAACCAAGACACAACTTTACTGTTGCACACTTGCACCAGGGCTTACCCTCCTATTTTGGTTCCAAATTTTCTACCCACCCTTCTGTCAACCTCCTATTTTGACCTCTGAATGAATGGATTCAAATAAAAGGCATACAATTTCCCGAAATTTGTTTAAGAATGTACATCAACCCACAACCACAAGCACAGTAAGTAATCCCACATCATGTCACAATGGTTGCACAAAAGAAAATTACTCGAGTCTAAGACCTAGCAATTCCAGTTTCCATTATCTTATTTTCCAAAAGAAAAACTTGCTCAAATACCAAACAGATAAACAGACTTCTAGAGACAAAGAAAAACAAGATACCGAAAGAAAAGCCACTCTAGAAGGGCATAGCGCTCCATGCCAGCAAATAGGAGGGACTGTGCAGGCGCATTCGCTCTCGGGTAATTTAGGTCAGCCAATTTCTTCCGAATCTCTTCCATTTGCCTCGACGCCATCTTCTGTAAGAACTTATTTCATCTCCCCCTCTCACTTTCTCTTTAGTACAAAACGGTTCCTTGTGCTCCTCTCAAAATATAAGCAAATAACTGAAAAGAGAAAAGGAAAATACACTAACATTAAACGAGACAATATTAGGATAATTTCAAAAACAAACTCAACGAACACCATCAATCACACCAGTCCATAGATCTGAAAATTAATAAAACCACATAGTGAATCACAATTTTAAACACATTTCAAATGCAGTCCGTATTTCCAGAAGAATCCGAAACAAAATCAAATTCTGGAACAATTCAGAAATGAGAAATCTGAAATTTGATATTGGCAAATGCACAAAACGGATCTACCGCACTCGCAATTACAATGCCGGCGACGGTATTGAGTCAAGCCTGACTGTGAGACGCATATCTATTCACGGAAACTACAATATACGTGGAAGGAATTAGAGGTGAAAAGTCAAATGCGAATCGGTAAAGGATCGAGCGGTTACCTGAGAAATGGAGTTGTTCGTCTCAGGTTTCGTGCCGTCGAGATCGAAGGCGGCGGGAATAACGGCGTCGAATCGGAGCGAAGGGCGATAACGATGTTTGAGAGAGAAAAGCCGGTAGTGTGTATGCGTAGAATGGAGAATGATGAGTAACCAATCACCCCCGTTTTCTGTTTGGAAGGTGTTCACACTGTTGTTACTCTAACTAGAGATTTCAAGTTTAACTTGTGTAGAATTCCCATTGTGTCCCCACACTTGTCTAACTTCTCTTTACGAGTTTGTTTTTAATTTTTAAATGTATTTTTTAAAATAAAAGGCATTCCACAAACTAGACTTGGAGTAATTTTGAAACATATTTACATACATTTTAAAAATCAACAAAACAGTCAATTTGATTTTAGGTTTAAAAAACACACTCTTACTATCACCATTATTTTAGTGTCATTATCATTGTCATTATTGCCATTGTTATTGTTATTATTTACGATTAATGTCATCAGTTCCATTAATATTTGTCATTGTCATCATTATCATCATTTGTTGTTTTTTTCTAATTATTATTTTCATCGTCATAATCACCATTATTATTGTAATTATTGATCATCGTTATCCCACCGCCACTGTTGTCACCACTTTATTCATTTTTAATTTTCAACAACTTTTTAAAACAAAAAAAAATTGAAACTAAAAATCAAAACAGATTTGAAATGTGCAAAAGTAAAAATATTTTTTGTTTCAATTTTTAGTTTTAAAAATACACCAAATTTGTTTCAATTTTTAGTTTTAAAAATACACCAAATTGTTTTATTTGCTGGCATACTCGAAATTTGCTGAAGGTATGCACAAATTTATCAAAATTTAGTTGAGGAATCGAATAATTCTTTCACTGGAAGCATTCCTTTGTCCCTTTTCACAATCTCAACAACAAATTCAACCAAAATTATTATAAAATCATTA
This sequence comes from Glycine soja, assembly GCF_004193775.1. Taxonomy (NCBI): domain Eukaryota; kingdom Viridiplantae; phylum Streptophyta; class Magnoliopsida; order Fabales; family Fabaceae; genus Glycine; species Glycine soja. The sequence continues at coordinate 40,618,024 of NC_041002.1, forward strand.
ACTTTAGCATCTCTTGGATAAAAACTTAAAATAAGTTAAGTTTATGTTTTTTTAACACAAAAGAAATAATATAAAAAATTAGATAATTATTATGTAATTTCGGTATATAAACGAATGTGAATCATGCAGGTTTTGATAATGTCAAAAAGAATTTGCTTGATAATGATTGTCATCATCAAAAAGGGGAAAATGTGAATAATGCAGGTTTTGATGATACTGAGAAGAATTCACTTGATAATGATTGTCATCATCAAAAAGGGGGAGAATGTGAATGCATGAATATATAATTTTGATGATGCCAAAGAATAATCAAACAAGGTTGCTTTCAAGATTACTTCAACATACATTCAAAGGTTAAACATTGCTTCGAGATTAATACAAGGATGCTCCAACAAACAAGCATTACTTCAAGATTAATTCAAGATCAAGTTTTTGCCTCAAAACAAGTGTTTCCAAGAGATCAAGGCTCTGGTAATCGATTACTAGGTAGTGTAATCGATTACCAGAAGACAATTTTGAAAAATCAGCTTTTGGAAGAGTTTTAAAATTTGAATTTAAAAGTTGTAATCAATTACCATTGATGTGTAATTGATTACCAGCAATAAAACTCTTGAAATTTAAATTTAAATTCCAATAATGTCTTCTAACTATGGTTTATCTATTTATTTTGATGAACTCCAAGATGCATTCAATGATTTGCATAAAGAATCTGTCAAACTTGCCAAATCAATTTCATATTCTAAGAAAACTATTTCAAGTTTAGAAAAGAAAATTTTGAAATTAAATGAAGAATTAAAAAATCTTAAATTTGAAGTTAAAATGTTAAAATCAATAGATAAAAACCAATCTTCTACAAAATGCATAATACAAGAAAACAATAAAGCATCACATTCATGTGAATGTTGTGATAAATTCAAAGAAGAAATTGAAGTTTTAAAAATTGATCTTGCAAAATTTACTCTTGGTAAAAATAATTTAGACATTATATCAACAAAAGATGCATAAAAAATTCTTTGTCTTCACTCAAAAGGCTAGTTCACTACTAAAAAAAAAGCTTTCTACATCGCCCAATTAACATCGGTTATAGCTAAAACCGATGTTAACGAAAGCGCGGTGGCATTTTTGTAATTAAATGGAGTTACTTAACATCGGTTTTAGCAAAACCGATGTTAACTACTTCATGTTAACATCGGTTATTTAAAAAACCGATGTTAACATGATGTTAAGATGAATATGGTAACATCGGTTTGGGCAAAACCGATGTTAACTTCATAGAGTTAACATCAGTTTTGAGGGAGCTGATGTTAAGGAGTTGATTTTAACATCGGTTTGTTAAAAAACCGATGTAATGTATTTGATGTTAACATCAGTTTTTACAAAACCGATGTTAAGTATATTTAGTTAACATCGGTTATCCATAAAAAACCGATGTTATTGTGTTTATAAGTTAAAAAAAATAGAGATTTCAGAAGTCGCGCGCGTTCGAAAACCTTGCCCTACCTCTTCTCTTTGTCATCCTCCTGCCTGAAATTGCTGTCCGCCCGAAATCTGCCGGAAACTGCTCCGTCGACACCCACATTGTCATTGGTCGAACCCACAAAACCCCCTACACTACCGGAAAACCCACATTGTCGTCGCTGGAACCCACAGAACCCCCTAGCTGCCGGAAAACCCATATTTTCGTCGCTCGAACCCCACAGAACCCACATTGTCCTGGGTCAAAGAAAACCCTAGATACAGAGTTGCTACTAGGGTGCTGAAACAGTCGTCAGTGCTCAAAGGTCAAACCTTTCTCCGCGAGGTATGTAGGTCAAATTCGTGTATGCTAAGTTTCGTTGTGAGTGGTTTGACCCGAATTGGGAGTGCATCGGATAACATTTTGTTTGCGATTGTACAGGCTCCGCTAACGTGCGTGTGTTGTTGGGTTCTCTTCATCAAGGTAACACTAACTTCTATACTTCATTTGACCTATTTTATTTTTTCTGGGTAGTAATAAGTAATGTTGCATGATTTTTAGTAAGGTGTTATTCTGTTTGCACTATAACAGAGAATCAACCATGATTTCTGTAGATGGATCCACAGGGTTTTTGAAATTGCCTGCAATTGCTTTAACATTTTACTGTCCAACAGAGTGGGCTTCACTATTGTTGTTTTAACATATTTTTTGTTTCTTGAGCAAGTAATGCTTAAGTATAGATAATGTTTTTACCCAAGTGGATTTAAGGAACTGGGTTGCTTGCTCTGTTTTCTATTTTATTCGTTTAATTGTTGAATGCTTCCAGACTGTGTATAAATTATTCACTTGCCTCATATTGGCAGTTTCTAAAAGTTCTCATATCCTGTTATTGCAAATTATGCTTGTAACTGTTTTAAATAGTTAACTGTTGATATTAAAATAGGTTATTGCATTTAGTTATGTTATGATGTGGGATTAAAATAGGTAACTGTTGATAACTGTTTTGGACTATAAAAATAGGTAACTGTTGATATTAAAAACAGTTACCTATTCAAAGTAACTGGGTTCGTCAGTTCTCATATTCTTGTATTGCATTTAGTTATTATGCTTGTAACTGTTTTACAATAACATATCCTGAAGTGAACTGCTTATCTGAAAATGATGAAGGGTTTCAGCCTTTATATTAGGAGAACATATCTTTTGTTCTAAATGTAACACCCATTACATGATAAAACCCTGACTAATATTGCTTGCCCATTGATTAAGATGAGTTGAGAAATGTTTCTCAAAATGTCTTAGCCAAGTCCAAGTCCAAAAAACAGCTTCATCAAACAATCTGTTAGCATCAAATTCTGCATTTGAAAACAGAACTCTGTTTCTGGTTTTCCAAATAGCCCAAGTTACCGCCATCCACCAATATCGCCATCTGTTACTCCTTAATCCTGCTGCCTGGATAGATATATGCTGTAGAAAATTCTGTTTCGGCCCAAGAGGAAAGGCAGTTTGTAAGTTTAGCCACGACATCGATTCCCACAAAATTGGTTGGATAAAGACGTAGTGGAAGAACAAGTGAGATGCCTCCTCTACAGCTTCTCTGCAGAAAGGACATCGCAGATCTTGCAATTGCACTTGTCTCCTATGTAGATTCATCCTTGTTGGTAGTCTGTCTTCTATTAGCCTCCAAGCAAAAACAGAAATTTTGCTAGGAATTTTAATCCTCCATAGTTCCTTACACCAGTCCTGATGCTGACCCCCTTTAGAAGCTTCCAAAATCAAATTGTATGCACTACGGGTGGAATATTTCCTTGTTTGATCACCTAACCATTCCCATTCATCCGATCCTTGCGCTGAATGTGTATACCTTCAATATCTTTTAAAAAATTGACTACTGACTCAATTTCATTTTCAAACGGCTATCTTCTCCATAGAAATTGCCATTCCCAGCCTGACTGCATGTGCTATCCCATGTGTCTGATGATTTGGTTTTGCTGTGTAGATATTTGGTACAATCTAGGATACCTCTCAGCTAGAGGTTGCTGCTGCTGATTCCATTTATCTTCCCAAAGCCTGACCTTATCACCTCCTACAATTTTCCACCTCATGTTGATGTGAACTATGTCTCCATGTTGTGCTGAATTAACAGTTTGTTTTAAATCTTTCCACCATATAGATTGATACCCTTCCCTTCCTTCTTCATACAAGCTCCTCCAGCCCCCATACTTTGACTCCAACACCCTAGACCAGATTTCTCCCTTCTCTTGCATATAATTCCATTTCCATTTGGCTAGCAAAGCAAGATTAAAGCTATCAATATCTTTAATCCCCAACCCACCTTTGTCCTTTGGCATACAAACTTGGTCCCATTTAATCCATGCTATTCTTTTTTGCTCTAGTCCTCCACCCCACAAAAATCTGCGTTGTATCCTTTTGAGCCTTTCCTCCACTGTTTTGGGGATCCTTCAATGAAAGCAAATTGAGTTTCCTCAATTATTGCTGGCAGCACTCTTCTAATTCTGTTTGCAAGCACCTTGGCCACTATCTTGTACATGCACCCAATTAAGGATATGGGTCTATATTCTCCCAAATGTTGTGGGTTTGAAATCTTGGGAATGAGAGCTATAAAAGAAGCATTACAGCCTCGGGGAATAGCACCATTAGCATGGAACTCATGAATATATCGAAATATATCATGCTTCAAAGTATCCCAAAACTGCTTTATGAATCTGAAATTAATACCATCAGGACCTGGGCTCTTGTCATTGCCACAATCCCAGACAGCATTTTGAATTTTAGATTCCTGAAATGGTGCCACAAGCATGGAATTCTGCTGATGGTCTAAGGATTTGAAGCTGATGCCATCAATTCGAGGTCTCTAAAAATCTGCTTCATGAAATCTGTTGGAGAAGAAGGTTCTGATTTCTTCCTTCACCTTATTAGGTTCATCTGTCCAAACACCTTCAATGAGAAGTCCTTTGATGCTATTTCTATTTCTATTTGCATTCACCCTGACATGGAAAAATCTTGTGTTGCAGTCTCCTTCCTTTAGCCATCTTGTTCTTGATTTCTGCCTTAGTAATGTTTCATGGGCTTGGGCAGCCACCCACAAATCTTCCTGCAGCTTCTTCCTTCTTGAAATTTCCAGATCAGTCATTTGTCTATGCAAGGTGTCCTCCTCTAGTTTATTAAGCTCTACTTCCAGTTGCTGAACTTTTTTAAAAGTATCCTCATATTCTTCCTTGTTCCATATCTTTAATCTGCCCTTCAGCCTTTTGATTTTTTTCTTTTAATACATAAGCTCCCCATCCTACAACTTGGACAGAATTCCAGCAATGATTGACTACATCTTTGAAAGACTTATCTGTTAGCCAGCAATTTAGAATCCTAAAAGGTTTAGGACCCCAATCCACATTATTAGCTTTAATAAGAATAGGGCAATGATCTGAAAAATTTCTTGCTAAAGTGAACTGCACACTTTCTGGCCATGTGTCCCTCCATTCAGGGGATATTAATGCCCTGTCTAATCTGCTTTTAGATTCACCATTTGGCCTAAACCAAGTGTATTGTCTGCCCATATTAGGAACCTCCAATAACTCCATATCTTCAATCCATTCATTGAATTCTTGCATACTATTATCACCCACTAATCTGTCTGATTTTCCAATTCTTTCATTCGGGTTCCTTATGCAATTAAAATCCCCAAGCACACACCATAGTCTTACTTGAGAGGCTTGTTTCAGCTGTTTCACAGAATCCCACAATAGTCTCTTGTTATTTATATCACAGGGAGAGTATACTGTCACAATGCAGATTTTCATGTCTTCTCTGTCGCAAACTCCTTCCAAGAGAATGAAACCATTTCCAGTGACCTTGTTTTGTAACTTGAAAACTGATTCAGTCCACATGCATAAGATGCCACCAGTTGAATTGATTGCAGGTTGCATCTCCCACTTAACTTCATCACTACCCCATATAGCCTGGCATAATGTTCTATCAATGCTATCTTTCTTAGTCTCCTGCAGACATAGCATTTGAATATTTTCTTTGTTGATTAATCTCCTTATGGCAGCCCATTTTACTCCCTTCCCCAAACCTCTAACATTGTAAGAGGCTATATTCATGGGCCCCTATCATTATCTCCCAACCTCTCAGCTTCCAATCTATCTCTGGTTTCCATACTGCTTAATTTTTGTAGAATTTCCCTGTGGTGGACATCCTGACTGTTTCCAGTGGTCACTCCCAATTGTTGGATCATTTTCCACATTTTAAGAGCTTCCTGGGTCTGAATAGAGCCTGCACTTGTCTCCTGTTCTTGATCTGAGTTGATGTCTCCACTTGTCTCCCTCTAGATTTCTGCCTTAATAAAGATTCATAAGCTATTGAGGCCTCCCACAATTCTTGTTGTAATTCTCTCTTAGCCTTTATCTCATCATCAGATAGGCTTTTATTAGATGCTAAATCCTCCACTTCATTGAGCTTCTTCTGAATTTTGTGGATCCTCTTATCATTTATGAATTGTGCAGTGTGCAAATGAAACAACTACTAGTACTATTGTAGACAAGTTTCCTTCTCCATTACTCACGGAAAAAGCTAAACCCATTATCATTATTATGGTTCTTCTCTATTTGAATATTGGACAGCCCCTCATATTGTTGATAAAAGGCTTTAAATACACTGTGGCTAATTTCTGTATGGTTTTTTTAGGGTTATCATTTACTACTGCTAATTGGCGTTGCTGTGGAAGCGCTTTGATTATATCTTTGAAGCCTCGAACTCAGGTATTTATATGTTTGATTCGAAAACTAATTTGAAATTGTTGTTGTATGCATTACTGGTATATTTGTAACTTATGCTATGCCTGTCTACATGACCTTTCTTTCATTGGACTGATATGTTCATGCCTTCTGTATATATATGTTGTGACTGCCATGGTCGTTCTCTCTGTCTTCTATTATGTTTTTTTTTATCAGCAAAATTATAATTTGTATTAATAATTGTGAGTACCAAAGGTACTAAATATACAAGTTAGAAACCAGCAGACTAGCAGAACCATAGGTCCTACGAATCAGGTGCCAATCTAAATAGAATACAATAACCCTGCACTGCTACCCTAATCAAAAGATGTTGTTGATAAATTACTAGACCAATAGTTGTAGGGCTGGGCAGAGCCTTTCTCCAGCTATCTTCTCCGTAAATTCCCTTTAGTTGGGATTCTATCTTTGATCAATCGGCAAACAAATGTTTTTTTTTATCAGCAAAGATTTTTTTTTGCTCAGCAAACATATATATGATATATTAATAATGAGTATCAGTGGTACTGAAATTACAAATTTTAGGGGCCAGCTGGTTCCTATTATTATTAGAAGGAACAAAGCCAGCACCATAGCACCCTGCTACCTAACCCATGCTACAAGAGTCCAGCCCCCAAACTCCCAAGCTAAGTACAGAAAGCTAGTGTTAGATTGGAAGACCATTGATTAAAGTGAACTGAAAAATCTTTCTCGTTGGACTTGAGCCAAGACCAAAGTAATAGCAGAGCATCATCCATAACTTTGCTGCTGTTGAAACCTTGATTTTGAAAGACTATTCTATTTCTTTGTTGCCAAATGGTCCACGTTACTGCAACCCACCAACACTTCCACCTAGTAGACTTTGTGGTCCCAGTAACCTAATGCCCATGCTGCATAAAGTGCTCCGTTGGGTGTTGAGGAAGTGCAGTGGCTATTCCAATCCAAGATAGTGATTCCCACCATAGAGGTAGGATCTTACTGCAGTGAAAAAACAAGTGGGCAGCATCCTCCTCATGACTACTGCAGAATGGGCACGTCGTGTCATTCACCACCACTTGCCTCCTACTAAGGTTCAACTTTGTTGGTAATCTATCCTTAACTAGCCGCCAAGCGAACACTGAGGCTTTAGGTGGAATTTTAAGATTCCAAAGTTCCTTAAAAACCACCTCCTGATTTATCCCCGTTAGATCTCCCCACAACAGTCCATATGCGCTTTTTGAAGAAAATTTGCCTCCTGGGTCAGGTTTCCACCACCAGATATCAGGTCTGTGTGGAGAAATTTCCTTATGAGCTATGATACGACATAAACAGGTATTCATTTTACACAAAAGCACAAGATGACAAAAGTACAATGCAGAACAGCGGGGTCACCCTAAGGGCTGAATCTCAACACTTTGCAAGTGTCAATGACACCAATCCCTGTGTAGCTTCCATCCCTTACTTTGGGTTCATTGATGAAATTTGGGAGCTTAATTATGTGAAATTTATAGTATGTGTTTTCAAATGTAAATGGGTTGACAGCAACACCGGTGTGCGCACCGATGATATAGGATTTACCCTAGTAGATCTAAAGAAACTTGGTTACCACAAGGACCCTTTCATCATGGCAGAACAAGCTAGACAAGTATTTTACGTGCAAGACCCTTGTGATGAAAGGTGGTGCGTGGTTCTGCAGGGCAAAACAGTTGGTGTTAATGTAGAAGATGATGATTCATACATGGACACCTATGTTAGTCCTTTGACCGCTCAAATCACTGGTAACATTATCGGAGAAGAAGAAGCTGACGACGTTCATGCAAATCGAAATGATCATGATGAAGGAGAATTGATTAACATCGGCTAATGTAATTTTCTACAGAGACAGAGGTCACCAAACCTAGTAAGTGACAACTACATTTTTCTCTTATTGAGGCATCGGTTTTTTGTTTCAATTTGCCTCCTTAGGACTTCATCCAGCTCATGTTTGTCGCCAGTTTCATCATCCACCACCCTTTTCTTCTCTGGCTTCTCACGTTCATTGTTGTTAAACACATATTTATGCTTTCTTCCCTTCATGTCTTGTTTTATCACAACTTTAGCTTAATCTCCCATCTTCAGCATAGTTGAAACTCCTGTCTCATTGTCCAATGCCACACTTTGATGGCCTGTATCTCTTTTCTTCGTATGTTCTAGTGCTTCAGCTTCAGAATGCATAAAGCAATTAGAATTTCCGAGTGATCACCAAAGGCTTCTGCATCAGCATTGACACTCTCCACCCTCTTTGGTTTATGCTTCTGTGTTTTCTTCCGTGCCTCCTCGTTATAAATCTCAGCTTTATTCGAGGTTGCACTAGAACGATCACCACCAATCTGTGCTTCTTCCTCGTCTATCAGGTCAATATCTTTCCTTTCAACTTTTGTTTTGTAAATTACAGTGTAGTTTTCAAAAGCAAAGGTGAAAGGAAAGATATTGAGCTGGTAGAGGAGGAACAGACACGGATTCGTGCTGATCCTTCTAGTGGGACCTCCAATAAATCTGAGAATTATAAGGAGGAAGCATGGAAGAAAACACAGAAGCATAAACCAAAGAGGGTGGAGAGTGTCAGCGCTGATGCAGAAGCCTTTGGTGATTACTCGAAAATTCTGATTGTTCTATGCATTGTGAAGCTGAAGCAGTAGAACATACGAACAAAAGCGATACAGGCCATCAAAATGTGGCATTGGACAATAAGACAGGAGATTCAACTATGCTGAAGATGGGAGATTCAGCTAAAGTTGTGATCAAACAAGACATAAAGGGAAGAAGACATAAATATGGGTTTAACAACAATGAACATGAGAAGGCACAGAAGAAAAGGGTGGTGGATGATGAAACTGCCGACAAACATCAGTTGGATGAAGTCCTATGAAGATCCTCCTCATTCTCAAAGAGGGGAACGAGCAACAATTTGAAGGCTGTACATTCAGGAACTAAAGAATTCAAAATAGCTAGTAATAAGAGGGATTTGTTTTTGGGATTTTCTGAGCACCAAGAGCGGCTACGCAAGAAGTTTGCACTTGAGGAGGGAAGAATATTTGCAGCTAATGAACAAGTTTCTTAACTATTTTTCCTTAAGATTTTACTGTTTTTATTTGCTAATACGTAAATATAAATGGTATAAGGGTATGGCGTAAAAACATGGTCTTTATTTATTTCTAAGATTGTTAGGGTTAAAAATGACCATGTCCCTATGGCATAACCTTATATTATTTATATTTGCATATAAGGAAAAAAAATAGTAAAATCTGAAGGACAAATAGTTAAGAAAGTTGTTCATTAGCTGCAAATATCCTTCCCTCCTCAAGTGCAAGCTTCTTGCGTAGCCGCTCTTGGTGCTCAGAAAATCCCAAAAACAAATCCCTCTTATTACTAGCTATTTTGAATTCTTTAGTTCCTGAATGTACAACCTTCAAATTGTTGCTCGTTCCCCTCTTTCTTTTCTGCAAAAAAGAAAATCAAATGCTGTCAAAACATGGATGAAGTCCTAAGAAAATCAATATCAAAGAAAACATGGATGAAATCACAATTAAAAAGCACAACTACCTATCTTTCAGAGTCCTTTGGTTAATTTGTCTTGTCTCCTTATGTGGTGGGGTTTTGTTTAATAATCTTATACTTTTGCCTTCCAAAAAAAACTTATCACTAATCCTCTTTTCATTAATCCAATTTCGTATGTTATTGTATAAAAGATCATGGGTTCTCCACCTGCCTCCACTACTCCTCCTCCTCCTCCTTCTCCTCCTTCTCCTCCTCCTCCTCCTCCTACTTCGGACGCATCGGCTTCGACGTCTGCCGTGAAGCGGACACGCAAAGCCTCACGCCTACGATCGTTGTCCACTAGACCACCTGGTGTTGAGAGATCAGTGGTGCATGTTGATCCTGCTACAGGGAAGGCCGACGGTCCCCACAAGAAGAAATTAAGAACATATTTGGGGATTGTGGCACGTGATAAGGTGGACATCACATACGAGAACTGGAAGGAGGTCCCTACTGCTCAGAAGGACCTGATTTGGGAGGATATTCAGGTATTTCTCTTTTCTTATTTGATTGTGTGTAATTAATAGCCAAAAAATTTCATTATTGTAACAAATAAACTTTGTTTCATGTTGTCAGGCGGAATTTGATATCCCAGAGGCTTTTGACAATAGGACGAAAAGGAAGTTACTACAGACCGTGGGGGAGAGATGGAGGCAGTTTAAATCAGTACTCACGAGGAAATAGGCCCTTGCAGCCGATCAGGACGGTGTCGAGGACACTGTCTGTGACAAATACGGCATCAGCAAGGAAAAGTGGGCCCAATTTTGCCAGACTCGCAGAGACCCTTCTTGGGAGTTATGTTCCTTTGCCATTTATGTTGTTTTTCATATTAAACATGATGTTGTTATACTTCATTCTACCCATTTCAAACATTATTGTTTAATTTTTTCAGGATGTGCGCATGAAAGCACAGGCCATCCAGAAGCAGAATACTGCCCCCCACGTTTTATCTCGTGGAGGTTATGATTATTTGGAGCATAAGCTCCTGGCTGAGAAGACCAAGAAAAAGATGTAGGAAGCTGCACAGTCAGGAAGCGTTGATGGCGTCATCGACCCTCCATCCCCGGTCAGACGCCACGTGAAGTGGAAGATGGCCCGCACGAAGAAGACAGGGGAGACGACGACTGAGGCCGCAAAGGAAATCGCTGAGAAGATTGTAAGTCATGTTCAACTAACCATTACAATTATGTTTGAATATTTTGAGAATGCCATATACCACTGTGTGTTTTCTGTGCAGGATTCGTTTGAGGAGCAGGCCACACAGGGATCGTTCGTCCCCCATGGACGTCAGGATGTTCTGGCCGCTACTATTGGACGTCCAGAGCACCCTGGACGTGTCCGTGGTATTGGAGCCGGTGTCACCATCAAGCAATACTTTGGATCAGCTCCACGGACGTCCTGCAGCGCTTCCTCCCTGCCTCCTAACGAATTACACTAGCTGACTCAGCAGATCAGGGACCAGCTAGAGGAGTCCATCACAAAGAAAGTGACGAGGCAGGTCATGGCATCCTTCAGCCACCTTCAGTCGCAAATGCAATCTCAGGGACTTGCAGTGCCTCCTGAGCCTCTGGTTGGTCCTGGTCCCTTCGGTCCTCGAGTAAGCACAAAGGGGAGTTGTGTTGATCCCTCAGGAAACGATCCTGAGACCGGTGACTCTGACAGGTGCGGCTTATTCATAGAAGCAGATCCTGCCCACCTGGTTGCCATCGGGAGAGTTTATGAGAGATCCACTGTTGTTCATAACACTCATTTGTTGCTTGGCCAAGTAAAGGTGAGTGTGGAGGAGGTTAGAGATGTAGATGCTCCAGTTCCTGTACCCACTGATGAGGATTCCTTAGTGGGGCAGGCACTTCACACCTTCCTTGCTTGGCCGACACATCTGGTCAAGTCTTTATCACATCAAATACTTATTGTCCTTACTATATGTTTCTTCTTTTCAAATTAGGCTATTTAACTTTGTTTCATGAACAGGTAGCTGTGTCTTCACCAAAACCACCTCTGAAGCCCGATTCGGAGGTCGATGATCCGCTTTATCTGATGACATTGACCATCCCAGAGCTTTTCTTGAGGCCTTATCAGGTTAGATGGGATGCCACCGTGTTCGGGGTCGTTAATCCAGATTTCCCCCTGTACATAAAGCACGAAGACCTCTCCGAAATCGCACACGGTGGTCAATGTCTCAGCATATCAGTGCTACAGTTGTGGATTCTGTAAGTCTTTATATAAAAGGCTTTTATTTACCAAAGTTATGACTTTCAATTCATAAATATTTAACTTTGACTTAACATAAACAGGCATCTCACTGAAACATGTATGCGAGCGGGGAATTCTGATATCTATGGATTCCTCGAGCCTCAGTCCATTCAGAGGTCTGGGCAATCGCAGTTTGAATCTGAAAGTTACATAAAGAGTTGGATGCAGAGTTCACAACGTGATGTGTATCTTGGAGCCTACCTAAATGGGTAAGTCACAAAATAACAAAATTTAATTAATGTTTACTAATGTACTAACCCATTTTAGGTTCCACTGCAACGGACATTGGCAGATGGTGGTCATCCTGCCCAAGGAACACTTAGTTGTCTGGTTTTGTTCATTGCATAACAAGCCAGACAACTACCTTAAGGGGATTATTAATAGGTTAGTGTTCTTTTCAATACATTTGCATTGTAATACCTCAACGTACAACACCAGTTTTTAATTGTTACTCATATGGAACAGTGCTATCAAGGGTCTTGATGATGCTCCACAGCCTAAATCAAAGGCTCTTGCTAGGTGGATTGTCGTCAAGTTACGTCATTTACATAAAACTTCCACTTATATATATTTCTTTATGTGTCTGTACACTAGTTGTTTAATTAATATCCAAATTTCATTATGTATTTAGTGTAATAGACAAAAAGGAACTACTGAGTGCGGCTACTATGTCATGCACTGGATGTCCACCATCATTTTAGGAAGTTTTAGAAATAATTGGGAAGCGGTAAGTTTATTTCAAAGAAAATCGATTTATTTATAATTTGTATTACATTATTAACTTAATATGATTTATTTAATCATGCAGTATTTTAACGACCCTAGACCATTGGAGTCCGAGAGATTAAAAGCATTGCAGATTCAGTGGGCACAGTTTTATCTCCGAATTAGAGATCAGGCCTAGGATTTAAGGACATTTTTTAACATTTTTTACATTTTCTATGTAACACGAACATTGAATTCATTTGTTGATTGTTCTTTATAATATATAAATCAATTATTTGATGTTTATTATCATTAAAACTGCTTGAAAGCAGAATAAAATGTTTATTTGCTGTGAATTGAGCCTCCTGAAATTGCATTTGACAGGTACAATTTTGGGTTTACTGTAAAAACAGAAAATATATATAAAAAAAAATATTTGAAAACAACATCGGTTATTAACAAAAACCGATGTTAATATCATAACCAACATCGGTTATAATAGAAAACCGATGTTAACGGTTGTATATTAACATCGATTTTTTGTGTATAACCGATGTCAGCGTTTGTATTTTAACATCGGTTATCTGTGGATAACCGATGTCAACTATTGTACATTAACATCGGTTAATTATAAATAACCGATGTGAATCTTTGAATAGTAACATCGGTTATTTATAATTAACCGATGTTATACACAAAGAACTACACCAAATAAGTGTAAGCATCATTAACGTTGACATCGATTTTCTAGAAAAACGGATGTTAAGGACATACATTAACATCGGTTATTCTAGAAAATCGATGTTAAACTAACATATTAACATCGGTTTTACTGGAAAACCGATGTCAACGTTCATCATGCCTACATTTTTTTTGCTGTTGTTCATTGTGTTTAACATCGGGTATTTGGAGAACCGATGTTGTCATATGTATGTTAACATCGGTTCTCCAAAACTGATGTTAACATTCATACATTCAACATCGTCACTTTCAACATCGGTTTTAGAACCGATGTAGAATGTTCTAAATAACCGATGTTGAAAGTATATTTTCTAGTAGTGGTTCTCCCTTGTTAACATGTTTTTACTATGGTAAGAATGATCAATAGTGCATCAACATGTTATATTAGAAAGAATGGTAGTACCATTGGAAAAATGGTATGTGTTCCAAAAGGATCCTTAACGCAAACATTCAAGGACCCAAGAAAATTTGGGTACCAAAATCAAAATATGATAATATGAATGATTGACTCCTTGAAGCAAAGTTGATACATTAATAGCAGTTGCTCCGAACACATTCTTGGATCAAGTGGCCTTAGAATAATTAAGAAGGGGGGTTGAATTAATTATTAATGTGCCTTGAATAATTAAAAACTTATCCTTCTTAATGTTACTAGATTCAATTAGGCTTTACTATTAAGTTATTAGAAAGTAAAGAACAAGAGCAATAACTTAGACAAAAGTAAAGCGGAAATAAAAAAGTACACAACGAAAATGTAAAAAGTGTAAGGAAGAAGAAGATAAACACAAGATTTATACTAGTTCGGCCACAACCTGTGCCTACGTCCAGTCCCCAAGCAACCCACGGTTCTTGGGATTTCTAATAACCTTGTAAAATCCTTTACAAGCAAAGATCCACAAAGGATGTACCCTCCTTTGTTCTCTTTGAACAACCAAGTGGATGTACACTCCACTTGAACTGATCCACAAGAGATGTACCATCTCTTATTCTCAGTACAACAACCCAAGTAGATATACGCTCTACTTGTACCATAAAGGATGTACGCTCCAATGTGTTAAGACAAAGAATTCTTAGGCGGTTAGTCCCTTGAATTCTCTGTAAGGGGGATACAAAAGATATCTCAGGCGGTTAGTCCTTTGAAATCTTTTGTCAAGAAGGAGAATGAAAGAATCAAAAGAATTCTCAGATGGTTAGTTCTTTGAATTCTTTTGGCAAGAGGAAGAAGAGAATGAAGAAGAAGAATAACACAAGTTTTTGGACAATGAACTTTTCTTGAAAGAAAAAGTATTGAAAAAAAACTCTATCAAAGATTAATGAATGAATGAAAGAAATCTATTATGCATCATCTTTTGAAATTCGTGTCATAGTCATATATTTATATTTATTTGATAACTCAAGTTAAAATTTTATGACTCTTGGCAATTTCTTCAAAATTAGTCACTTTAAGAATTGTGACTCTTGTGAAAAACTAGTCACTTAAAAGTTGTGACTCTTTTTTAAAAAATCTTCAGAAAATTAGAAAACTAGTCACTCTAAGCATTGTGACATTTGGTAATTTATTTTTCAAAGTAAGTCACTGGTAATCGATTATCATCATAGTGTAATCGATTACACATCAACAGATGTGACTCTTCATGTTTAAATTTGAAAATCAAAACGTTTAGAAACACCGATAATCGAATACAAGTATCGTGTAATCGATTACATAAGTTTGAAATGATTTAAAAATGTTTTATCACAAGTTGTGACTCTTGAAATTTGAAATCTAAAGTTTTAAAACATTGGTAATCGATTACATGATTATGGTAATCGATTACAACTTTGTAAATCAGTTTTGAAAAATCGATTATTGCCTTCGGGTAATCGAATACCAGAGAGTAAAACTCTTTGGTAAAAGATTTTTCTTTTTGAAAATTTTTTGTGCTATTCAATGTTTTGAAAAACTCTTTTAGTACTTATCTTGATTGAGTCTTCTCTTGATTCTTTACTTGAATCTCCTTTACTTGAATCTTGAATCTCCTTTACTTGAATCTTGAATCTTGATCTTTGATTCTTGAAACTTGTTTGACTCTTGATTCTTTGGCATCATCAAAATAATCTTGGAAGGCATTGCTTCCATAATCTCTCCCTTTCTGATGATGACAATCCTGAAATCAAGAGGATACATGCAAGTTTTGTTCTACCATTCACTCATCTCTTTCTCCCCCTTTCTTTTTGAATTTATGCTTAATTTAAGACTTTGAAAATATAATATCTTGATTTCTAAAATACCCATTTTTCTCTCCCCCTTTGGCAACATCAAAAAGGCCAAAGTGCGTAAAATAAATCATACATAAATAATTCTAAAACATACATAAAGCACAATACCAAATGTAAGTACATACCACTAGACATATATATCATCAAAATAATTAAGTTTAACAACCATAACCATAAACAACCAAGAGCAAGTAAATATTATCATCATGTTCAATCATACTAAGCAAATATTAAAAGAAATACTAAGTGTTCAAATGTCATAAAAACATAGCCAAATACAAGGCTTAAAAAACAAAATATAATAATAATCTAAATCTATGAGGATGGTGGTGGAAGGTCAAAGCACTGACGAATAAAACTAACATCATCCTCAAGCTTGGTGATACGTGTGTCCATCCTTGTAAATCGTGCATCCATGGCATCAATACGACTATCCAACAAGTCAAAGCCCTCACCAATGAAGGTGTGGAGTCCATCCAACCTGTCAAGAATGTTGTGCATAAGAGATGAAGAGTCATCTCTCTGAAGAGGTGGTGATGGAGAACGGCCTGTGCGAGAGCGTCCTTCTTCACCCAAGAGCCATCCCTCTCTTTGCGGTATCCAAAAGAGGAGACCACATTTGCACCAATAGAGAAGGATCTCTTGACTTTGACAAAGGGCTCAGAGTCAAGAGGGACATTAAAATGATGCAAAAACAGGGTGATTAGATGTGGATATGGAAGTAGAGCATTTGATCACAATGCCTTATGTATGAGATATCTCACAAGATGAGCCCAGTCGAGTTGACGATCGGTTAAGAAAACTCACATGATTATCAAATCTTCCTCAGAAACTTGTGCAAGGTTGGAAGATCTAGGAAGTAGAATGTGCACAATCAAGTAATGCATGATGCAGCATTCGAATGCCAATGAACCGGCAAGAAGCCTTCCGGTCATATCCGCTTGATTGGTGCAAACCATTCGACGGGCATCAGAAACAAAAAAATTGAACTTCCACTCGTCATCAAGTGTACCTTCAAACGGTACACCGTCACTGGAAAATTGAGTGAGTTCAAAGAAAAGGGACTCGTCTATGACCATCTTTATCCCATATACTTCGAAAATCAAGGAATCTTCTTGAATTTCCAAGTTAGAATAAAAGGCTCTAACTAATTCAGGGTAAAAAGGAAGTTTCATGGAGATGAATTGAATTAAACCATAATTTTGAAATGCTTGAAAGCAATCAAACACTTCATCATCAAAGAAAGCTAAGTCTACGAACTTAGGGTCGATAATGGAATGAGAAGAGAAAAAAGAATTGTACCGGATACGTTGTTCATCCGAGGAAAACAACGTAGGAGATGATATGGAGGGAGGAATTTGAGATGTATGCGCTTTGGATGCTTCGTGGCTTCGAGTTTCGGTGACTGCGGATGAAGTCGAAACCCCCTTTACGTTGTTCTTCTGAGGAAAACAACGTAGGAGATTATATGGAGGGAGGAATTTGAGATGTATGCGCTTTGGATGCTTCGTGGCTTCGAGTTCCGGTGACTGTGGATGAAGTGGTCGAACCAATATAAATCTCAAATGGGTTGCTTGAGGACTAGACATAGGCACGTGAAGTGGCCGAACCAATATAAATCGAGTTTGCATTTTTGTCTTCCCTTATTTCATTTATGTTATTACAATCAATTTTGTCTTGCGTGCTTAAAGAACATTATTAAATTAATTGTTATTTCTTCTTCTGCATCTTGAACCTATTATTTAAAAAGGGATTAAAAATTTGTTATTGACAGTTTTGTGAGCCTTAATTCATTTCCCTCTTAAGTTATTAAGACAACTTTTCCAACAAAACGACGTATGCATAACATTTATTAAGAGACTAAGAATCCAATCATTCAACATAATCTCTTTCTTTGTGGGGCCTAAAAGAAATAAACTCGTTGGTAATTATTAGCCATTTTCCATGGTTAATGAGTCACAATTTTCACACCAGCACAGTGATTGTGTGCGGCCATTAAAATTTTTAAAGAAACTATATCAAACTACGAATGCCATTTTTTCTTCACTATCTCTTCCTTTTCCTTTTCTTGTTTAATTTTCTCTCATCGCTCAAACAGTATTAATGTCTAATGGAAGGAGAACTTGTGGGCAAGTGTTTAACCTTCGTAAAATTTAATTTTTTTTTTTTGTGAATTATTCAAAACTTTATTGTAAGAAAATTTCTTTATTATATATATATATATATATATATATATATATATATATATATATATATATATATAAAATAAGTCTTTTTCTGTCGACGACTTCCATTTGTTGTTTTGTGTGTTCAAAAGTCTTCCTATTAGCCCATAGCAATGCACGTGACTCTAATGCTTTAGTCCCTACTTATAATTTTATAATCACAAAACCCGAACCATTCATTTCCGATCACCGACAATAATGATGAGTGTCTTCTCTGGATTTTCTCTTCTTTTCCTTCTTCCTTTGTGCTTTGCTTCCTTAGCTGTTGGAGCCACTTTGCCAGAAGACGAAGGTACGTAATGCACATGTACATGCGTAGATGTTATTTTGTATTTTAATTGTTATACACTTTAGCATACTACTGGAAGTTGGTAGGGTGGTATTACTTATGTTGAGAATGATGCCTTAAGAGTCACCCTTCTCTTTGGTAACGGATGTAATCATCCTGAGAGGCTTGTTGGTACTGCTGGTACCTATCGAGCTTATCTCCTTTATTAATATATAATACTTTTCATTATCCAAAGAAAAATGTACAAGCGTAGATAGATCTTAGTCATTTTATTCTATTCTTGCTTTGATTCGTGATGGGGTAGTTTGGTTATTTTTATTTGATAGATTGAGTTTATTGATATAAACATTTATATTTATGTGCGTGTGTTAGTGCAAGCTCTGAGAGACATAGCACACACAATTGGGAAGAAAAATTGGAACTACAGCGTAGATCCATGTGATGGAAAGAGTAATTGGAATTCTTCCCAAAAAAATGTTGTCACATGCAATTGTTCGTTTGTTAATCACACTTGCCATGTTGTAAGCATGTACGTCTCTCTCAATCTCTCTCTCTGTCCATAGGTTATAGGACTACTTTTTTTGTTAAATTTATGTTTTGTTTATATGTTGTTTGAAAAGTTAACTATCACATTAATTACTCTTTTATTATATATTATATATCTTCTTATTATAATAAGAGATAGTTTAAAAGAAATTGATAATTCTTTTTATAAGGCATTTTAAATTTTTTATGAGTCATTTAATATTTTTTCATTAATGACTCTTATTAAATATTCAAAGTATTTACGTTTTTAATTGATAGTGATGCATAATATTTATGGAGTTTTGATATTTTCATACCCTTCATAACACTCTTAACAAGTTGACTACTAATATTTAATAAGAGCATAATTGGTACTCCCTCCCATCTTATATATTGATAAATACTTATCTTATTTATAAGTCATCAACTAACCTATTAATAATGATTTTTTAATTATGTTATTTATACTATTTTCAACACTTCATTATTAGGGAAGAGAAATATTGAGATTGAAAGTTGATATTGGTCATATCCATTGGTGGGATAATAGAGTAATGAGTGAATAATAATAATGACATGAAAGAGAGAGAATATGAGATAATAATTTAGGTTAAACACTTAATTAGTTATTAGTGAAATTAGTTGAATGTGTAATTATATTAGGGTATAATTAGAAATTTATTTTATTTTAAAATATATTTAATGACTTAACTTTCCTTCCTTGATCTTAATGATTCGGTTGAGAGTGACCAATATATAGGACTAGAGGGAGTATATTAGTAACATTTCTTTTTTAAAATCAATAAAATTAGTTGAAATAATTACTTTTATTGGTTAGTGTGATTGATATTCAAAGTGGCTTATAATAAGAATCATAAGGAGTATCAATTATACCCTTACTTATGTTGTAGGAGGCATTTGTTAGGGAAAAAGTCTTTTCAAGAATCATGAATCTTGAGAATCATGATACCTGATAATGAAACAATTTATTTGGTTGACCATAAATACTTTTGGAAAAGTTTCCTAAAAATAAAATAATTATGTGATAATTTTATTAGTTATTTTGATTATTTATCCTATTAAATAATCTAATAAGAGTAACATGATATTTTTACTTGTACTAAAAGAAACTTTTAACTTGAAAAACTAAGATTCTTACCATTTGCAAAATTTTAACTTGTCTTAAATGTACTTACTTGCACAATTGCAGGATCATGGGCAGTTTTAAAATCACTTTCAGTTTTAAAATTAATAAATAATTATGAAAAATTAAAATTATTTTTAAAATAAAAATGCATTTTCTTAAAATTAAAGTATAGTTTTATGGTGATATTTCATGAGAAACTTGGATAAAAATATATTTGTCTTAACTTCTATTTAAGTTTTAAACCATAATTTATACCAAAATTATGAATATATATAATATGTTAATTAATTAAAATAAAAAATATTTAATTATAAATAAAAATGTATAATATATTATAGCAATGATAATAACATAATCACAATTATGATTATGTTATTATCATTGCAATAATATATTATACATTTGTATTCATAATTAAATGATTTTGTAATTTTAATACATATTAATTTTCAACTCTTTGGTATGCAATTAATCTATACAATAACATATCATACCACAAAAGTCAAAATATAAAAGAATGTTAACATAAAAATGAAGTAATTAAGGGATACATAAGAAATGAATATATAAAAGAATGTTGTCATCCTATGTGATTCTATGCGCAAGTAACACATCCTTTTCAACTATTGAGCCAAATTGGAATCTTATTCTTTGCTAATAGGATCTGTAATTTGAGTAATCCTTGAGCTTTTCAATCTTTTTGTGTCAATTTATCTCTTTTGTGTGTAAATAACCTCGAGAATTCTTGTTCTCAGCAAGAAAGAAAAAAAAATTAAACAATATAACTAATAAATAAGTTAACTACATAAAAGAATCTAACTACATAAAAGAAAGAAATATAACAATATCACAAATACCTTGTTAGCTATAGGATTCATGAATTCTATCGTTTTCATGATATGGTGACTATTAGGAACATATTAGAAGGGAATAAAATGCAAACAAAAAAGAGAGAAATTATTATACTTGATTATAGAATTTTTCATGGACGTAACATGCAAGCCAATATGATATTTCCTGAATTTTTTTATGAACATAACATGCAAATCAATTTTGAAATCTATATGGTAAAATTTGAATAGATAAAAAAAAAGATAAAACTCTTAACAAAAAAGAAGAAGATCATAAACTCAACAGATCAAAAACTATTAATTAAAAGCACAATAGGACAATTTGAAATAAAAAACAATTTTTATAATAATATAAAAAGAGGGTTAAAACATGATAATAAGCCCAATATAAAGATAGATCGAAGTTTGAAAGATTTGTCATTCATTCTTTGATTTTGTCTCCTGATCATGAAATGTAGAAAAGAACTTGAAGCAAAAAAGCAAGAAATTTACAACTTACATCAAACTGAGCCACCTCTAGCATTAACAAATATGACTTTTGGAGTGATTCCAATGAGAAACAAATTGAACATGTCAAATTCACTTGTCAAACCCACTTGCAAATTATTTTCTATTAAGAAAACAAATAAGAGAACAAAGAATGGAAAAAATAAAATTGTACTGTAAAAATTTAAATTAAATAACAAAAACTGTAAAACATTACTATTACTATAAATTGGGGAATAATATTTATCATCCTTGGTCTTGTTAAATTTAACTTCCTCAATCCTGTATCTAGCTAGGATGATTTCTTAGACTTGAGTATAGAACGTCACCTCAATGTTTACAACAAAAGGAAACAAGCCCAGATATCAAATTCGTAAATCAACATATAGGTCCACAGCAAAAATATTACTCTTTAAAAAAGAAGATAAAGGAAATCTCTACATACATGAAATATGTCTCACATTATAGCCTACATTAAAAAAGAAAAATTAATCTACATTAAAAAAAATTAACCTACATAAAACCATATAATAAAAACATAGAGGAAAAAAAGAAAAAAACACTCATGCTGTTGTCTCATAGTGGCCGACGGTAGCATAACAACAACCCTAAGTTAGGGTCCGATCATCTCCTCTGTGATACCCATGATTGTGCCCTTACAAATCCCAAACCCTCTAGATATTGTCATTGAGATTGGATGTCAATTTTTAATTTTGTAGCTACAAGTGGAACACAAAGTAGAAACAGGAAAAGAAAACATCCATGTCATAGAGGGTTTCTATATAAAAGAAAACAAAAGAGAAGGGTGATAAAAAAAAAAAGGAAGAAAAAAGAATTTTTACTTACTCCGTCATGGTGTTCAAGAGAGACAACCATTTGCTTGCAACATTGGAACAAAAACGAAAATGGTGAGTCTTTTTACAAGAAAAAAAGCATAGATTAAGGTCAGTTTTTTCTTAAAGAAGAAAAAGGAAAAGAAGAAAGAAGACATATCTAATCATTGTGGTGATTGGCAGCATTTTAATTAACCAACGTCAGCGATCGAACAATGTGTTGGGAGAGAGAACATGTGTATTTTATTAGATAACCATCTTATTTAAAATTATTTTAAAAAAACTAATAAGCAAAATATTAAGTTGAGATTTTGATATTTGATTTTTTTTTGTATTTTGAGAATATTATAAAGGAAGAATTTGTACCACAAAAAATTACATGTCAAAAGTGTCTACAATAACCTTTTCCCGCTTTATAATATGAGCAATCAATCAAGTGATTAAAGAGACGTTTTCTTATAAATGCAACCATTCACTCTAAAATCTCTTTTACTTTTTGCACTTCAACTATGAAATCAAAGGCGTAAATATTATGATATAATTAATATCAAAGAAATTTATGATAATAAGAATAAAGAGGATCAAAATGCTTAACATTCGGTCTTAAATAAAAGATAATGATAAGTAAATCAATGGAATAGAAAAAGAAATAAAAATCACTGAAATTATAACAAAAGGGACCAAAATGCTAATTATCACAACATTTTGCTCGAGCTTATATAGAAAATTCAATTTATAAATCCAATGACTAAAAGTTAGAAAAGTAATATAATAATAACAATTCTAATTAATGGTTATAAATAGTATTCAATTTAAAAAACAATTTCATTCTTTGTTATCACTAAATACTAATTTAATTTAACTAAACTTGTTACATGTGATTAGGTCAATGATTATATATTTATTAACATAATTAAAATCATCATTGATAATTCAGTATATTAAATTCATAAATTATATTTTGATAACTAAATTATAAATAAAGTATATTGATATATATATATATATAATTATTTATTTATTAATTTCCATCATTAATTATTAATTAATACTACCTCTGTTCCTATATATAAAATTCTTTCAACTAATTTACATCCATTAAAAAATGAGTTATTTTAGTTAATCACATTATTTGTCAATTATTTATATTGCTCTTCCAAAATTATCTTTATTTCTCTCTCCGTTTAATTGTTTCTCAATTAGGAGTAATTAATGTTTAACGAAAAAATATTGTAATTAATTAAGGGTATTATAATATAAAAAATAATTAATAATTAAATCAAACTTTTAGAAGATGATTTTATAAAGAAGGAGAAACAATAAAGTGAAAATGATCTTACATATATTGACAATATGGTTAGAAAAATAGAAAGAGGAAACTAGAGAGAATTGAGAAGATTCTAATCCATTTGACATACAAGCTACATCAATTACTACTCAATTTATAGTACAATAATTCATAATTATTATATGACTAACCATTAAGTCCTTTATTTAATACATAGACTTAATATTCTTTAAGAAAGATTTCAACTTCAAGTCTTAGTATTAAAAAAACATAATTGAGGGGCAAGATTTTACTAAAAATAACTAATCAAATTTTTCAATAAAAATTAATCATTACAAAATCAATAAATACTTTATATTAAAATAATGATCCAAAATTAATCATTACATGACTTTTCAATTAACACACTCTAAACATAACGTCAGTAATCCTTTTGATTCTAAGTGGTTACACACTCATTCATCTTTTAAGGAGAACTCACAATCCTTCATTTTCTAATTATTATTGTCTGGAAATATATTTTAAAGCTAATAATTTTAAAAAATGAGCAGAAGTAGTAATATAATCGTTAATGGCATTGCTCAATATTAAAATTATAAAAAAATTAATATATTTGTAAATAGTTAAAGTTTGTTCGTCTCTCACTCACACACACTATATATATATATATAATATTTTCATTTCTTCATTCTGCATTAACAACTTCATGATTTTTAATGGCTGCAGCATTTTAAAAGAACAAAATCTTTCGGGTATTATCTCAGCGGATCTGGTGAGATTACCCTATCTCCAACAAATGTAAGTATGGTGTAACATTCTTAACTTACAATCTGACTGTTATAATATACACGCTTTATTATCTTTTAATAAAATTATAATTTTTAGTTCTTGAATTTTTTTTCTTTGTTTTTAATCTTTTAACTTGTTATTTCATCCTATTTTTAGTCTTTTAACAATTTTTCCTTTCTAACTTTTAGTTTCTAAAAGAATTAAAAATAAGGACGAAAAAATTAAATGACTAAAAGAAAGATTAAAAATAAATTAAAAGAATGAAAAAAAAAATAAAAAATTTAAGAACTAAAAATATAAATTTAAAAATGTTTTCGGACTTAAAAGACAATTTATCTTGATATATACCTTCATTAGTATTATTTGATTTATTAATTCTTTGTCTTTAATTTATTGCAGTGACTTCACTCGGAACTACCTTAATGGTACAATTCCTAAGCAATTGGGAACCTTAAATCTCGTCAACATGTAATATATCATGCTTTGTTCCTTTGCTTTCACTCTTAATTTTCCTCCTTCATGAGTGGCCCAATTTAAAATATTAAAAAATAAATACTATTATTTGATTAGGATTCTCTTGAGGATAGAATTAAAGACAATGGTACAATAAAAAAAAAAAATTAAAGACAACGGGTTTTCGTTTTTCTCTTTTTTTTTAATGTCTCATAATTTTTTTTAATTTGTTATCTTGTCCTTATTTCCTAAAACAATGGGGAATCTAATTGTACAATTTCCCTTTTGTAAGTTCCTTTCTTGGAAACCGTCTAACTGGTCCAATCCCAAAGGAGCTTGGAAACATCACCACTCTCAAAGCTTTGTAAGTTTCTGGTTTTGTATATTAAAGTTTTTCCCTTTCTAGTTTTTCTTTTTGTGAGAGTTTAGAGGATCTGAATTTAAAATGAATAGAGTATTGGAGTTCAATCAGTTATCTGGAAGTCTTCCTCTAGAGCTTGGGAATCTTACCCAGATTGAAAAACTGTAAGCCCTTTTCAGTAGTCTCTGTATGACTTTGAATTTGGTTGATCGATATTGATTTCTGAAGCTAAGTTTATTGATCATTTGGTGCATATTCTATGCCTTCCATTCATTACTTGTTTTTCCTTTAGGCATCTAACCTCCAACAATTTCACTGGAGAGTTACCTGCAACATTGGCTAGGCTCACAACATTGAAGGAACTGTAAGCTTTGTGCATTTAATATGTTAGATTGTATTGTATTTGACATTGAGAATGCTTAGGCCTACTCTATCTTATGCTGAAATTAACTTTATTTTGAAGAGTTGGGGAGACAAGGATCTAATTCTTAGCCATTTAATTATGGAGGTTTTGATGCCATGTCAAGAATCAACTCTCAAAGATTAGGAAGTTAGTTGAAAGATTATGTTTGGTTTTATATCTCTAACGTATTTAACTTCTATTTGTGGTTTATCCTCCTACAATGCAGTAGAATTGGCGACAATCAATTCTCTGGAGCAATACCCAATTTTATACAGAGCTGGATAAATCTTGAGATACTGTGTGATTATATTTTTTTCTCCTTTTCTTTAATGAACTTTAGTTGTTTTAATTTCTTTTAACGTAATGTCGCCTTATCCAAAACATATTTTTAGTGTTATGCAAGGGAGTGGTTTGAGTGGGCCAATTCCTTCTGGAATTTCAATTCTGAGAAATCTTACTGACTTGTAAGTATGATGCTCTCTAATGAACCAAGATTTAAGCATTAGCATGCTTTTTATTGTATAAGTGATTAAAATATGATATGCAGGAGGGTCACCGACTTGAATGGATCTGATTCACGGTTTCCACAACTTAATAATATGACAAACTTGTTAACACTGTGAGTCAGATGATTTGATTATGATTATTATTTTTATTATTCAAGTTATTGTCTTGATAAGAAAGTGTTTCAGGGAATGAAAATAAAGATATGCTTATGTGTTGTTGCTATCACTTTGCATATTGTATGATTGGTTGCCAGAATATTGAGGAGTGTCAACATTATTGGATCCTTGCCAGAGAATCTTGGAAAATTGACTAATTTGGAAGTATTGTAAGTGGTGGTTTATTTTCTTTTCCTTTATGTTCTTTTTAAGATGATAAATCTCAATTTTTATTGTCATATTTTAGTATATTTAGAGTTAAAATATGAGTTTGAGTCTAACTCAACCCCAAAAACTAACTCAGTGGTGAGGGTTGTCCTCTACTTATATATTCTATCTTGGCACTATTTTTAGCCAATGTGAAACTTGGGTTTTTTTTTTTTCAATATTTAGAAGCTTGTAAAAGTCTTGCATTTTACTCTCACTGATTTGGTGAAGAACTTAAAACATAATTGTTGTATGCACTACATTATAGGAGCTATGTTTTATGTTCCTTTAATTTAATTTTCCCATTAGAAAAGAACATATTCTGACCGTAATTTCTTTTCTAGAGATGTTAGCTACAACAAATTAACTGGACCAATTCCAAGCATTTTTGGTGATCTTCCGCACTTGAATATGCTGTAAGAAATTTTCCATAATTTTTCTATATTTTTACACCAAAATAATCTCATACATTTCTGAGTAGCTAGGAAGTGCTATTCTATTTCATTAAACTTTGTTCAGTTTTAGTTTGAAATGGTAAAAGTTCTAACTGGGTTATTTTGGATAGACATACAGTATCATGGCATGAATTTGCTAACTGTTCGCCAATATGTTTGTTCAACTAAAGACTTAAACATATCGGTGTTTCTGTAGTCTTTTTATTTGGAATGGACACATACACCCCTCATTTGACTTTGCTTGAATGTTCAGAACAATGTATTTAACCCTTTGAAAGAAATTTTTCTCCATATGCTTCTATTTTTGGAGGAAAAAAGCAATAGAAAATAAAGAAAAATTGATAGGAAAAGCAATAAGTGGAATTAAGGAGTAGCAAAGCAGAAAAAGATATCGGTGACTGGAATTTTTGTCATTCATTTATGTTGGTCACTGAATTGAAACTAATATTGGTGAGGTAAAACTAGATAAATCCTTGAAGACAGTCCACGTAATTTTGAATATAGTTCACTAGTCTATTTGTCATTTTTCTATCAATAATTTGAGTTATATTAATTGACTTGATATTTGCTTTGCTAGTTTTTTAGAAGGGAATCATCTCACTGGATCGCTGCCTCGGTTGATAGATAGACCTCACTATGTGTGAGTTACCTTTCAAATGCTACCTATATGATTTATTAGTTTAGTAATTCAAGTATTTTGACTGATAAAATGGTGCCCTTGCACTAATTATTTGTTCCTTTTGTGCATAACTTTGGCATAGTGCTTTTAGTGCAAAATATGCAGAAAAATTCTAACTTCGTCCTTGGGAAGAGATAAGAATCCTTTGATCTTTTCATTAAACAAAAAAAGTAAAAATAGAAAACACTCCCATATATTAGAGACAAATAATCTGAGTACATTTGGATAGATTTTATAGAAAAGAAAATTCAAGCTTGTATCATTGTCTTTCTTTTTTGTATTTTGACAGTAACGCTATTTCTCCCTTGCCTCGTTGTACTATAAAATCCATATGACAAAAACAAAATTTTGAATATGAAGAAAAAAGGTCTTGGTAATTATTACATGCTATACTCTGCTTTTGTTTCTTTTAGCATGATGTAGGCAATAACATTTTTTTTTATAGATAAACTGAATCATTCGGGGAACAAATGATCCAGAGCAACTATGGTAATGTTGAATATAAAGTAGAAGAAAAAAGCCATTGTGGTGTTTTTTCACTATTCTATTAGTTATTAAAAGTTTATTTAGTTATTTTGCTATAGAAGAAATAATATTAGAGTGTATAGAAAATTAGTTCAACCAATGAGGAGGATAAGATGTCGGCTTTACTAAGAATTTACCAATATCTTCCACTCTCTCAAATAGAGAGAAACAAAGAAAACAAAAAGCTAAAGAAGCTTGCAAATCTATCTTGTTATCAGAAAGAGATTTCCACAAGAGGAAGACGTGACTTTAGAGTCTTATCATATAATGGATCTAAAGAATCTCACTTGAGCATTCTGCTCCATCGATATACATCAAAGAGCTAAATCAGCTTCACATTGACATAAGGCTTCACCGTCCTTATTCTTACC
The DNA here is from genome assembly GCF_004193775.1 of Glycine soja. Classification (NCBI taxonomy): domain Eukaryota; kingdom Viridiplantae; phylum Streptophyta; class Magnoliopsida; order Fabales; family Fabaceae; genus Glycine; species Glycine soja. The sequence continues at coordinate 40,646,329 of NC_041002.1, forward strand.
AAAACCTTTGAACTTCACCAAAAGTAACTGCTCCAAACTGAGGAACTAATCCAATGTTTTCCAAAAGAACAAAACTTAGCTTATGATGTTAGGTACTTTTGGTCTTCTCCATCAAAATTGGAGTTTTATCTTGGAAATCCATGTCAGCATTTAATGTTGAGTTTAATTGCGTGAGTTATTAAGGTAAAACATCCCTAAAAGCATCTATCCAACTACATATAAGTTTTGTCTTTGCCATAACTCCAATCTGATTATTCCACAAGTAGTACTTGACAATGTAAAAATATATGACATGTAAGAAGAAAGAGCTGTGTGAGGCCTATAGATCTGTAGCATGTTTGTACTTTTAGTCTCATTAAGTATAGCTGGTGCTAACAAATATTTGACTTCATATGTTGGCTGTAGCCATTGTTGAGAGAAAGATACTCTTTGTCTTGATCAGTTGGTAAGAACTTTGGGAGAACCACACCGCAAAACTTAGCCATTGTAGTTGGAGAGTGTAAGGTCTTATAAACCCTACAATAGAATCCCATACCTAATTGGCTCCTGATAGCCCACCACACACTATAGCCTTAGTGTCCACCTGCATTGCTCACGATGCCAATTGATAAGAATCTTGGGAGAACCACACCACAAAGGATAGATAAGGTTTTATAAATTTCCTATTGCTATTAATGATTATTAATAAGATCACCAATAGAATTCCATTTTTGTTGAGTCTGATTTTGGTTCCTGTATGCTTTCCTATGGAAGTGATGCATGTTAATTTTATTAATAAAAATATGTTACTAAGCAATTGCTGTCATAATATTTTCTTCTTTTAGCTACTCATAAACTTTTTGATATTTTGTTGCTGGAATTTTTTTCCGTACTTCGTTATAGTTGTATGCTCTATGCTCAATTCAATAGTTGATAAGTAGCTCATAGCGGACCATTTTGATTTTCCCTTTGATGGAATCTCCTATTAAGACTTTTAGAATTCTTAATCAAGTCCATGAAGTCAACATCTTGTGTGATCTTAGTTTCTAAATCACACATTATATGAACCTTATACAGAGATCTCTCATATAACAATCTTAGCATCGGCAACAACATAGAGGAGCTACAGTGTCAACGGGAAACTGTGTAAGACTCCTTGCAGTTTCATACTTTTATTTTTCTTTATTTTTAATTTTGTAGTTTTAAGAAGCTATCTAAGCCTTGACCATTTACCATATGCCTCAGGAACTTGTTTGCTTCATTTTCTAATGGAAACAGCTTGTAAGTTTAATGTTCTTAATTCTATATTTTTTTATACTAAATATTAACAAGTTTATACAGGTTATAATGTGTGCTGATTTATCACCCCTACCTCACTCCATTCTTCCTTTGTAACTTTATTTTATTTTTTCAGAGGAAATGTTTCATGTTTGTCAAACATTCCGTGTAAAAGTAAGTTGATTTATCTTGGTTTTCACTATAGACTATTAGTTGTTATTATTTTGACATTTGAAATGGTTGGTTTTTAATGTATTTATACCTTCTTTTTTTTTTTTTTTTGAACTTAGAGATACAATAACAAAGGGATATCTCTCGTTACACTAGATTGCCAAACTTTTTATATAAGAAAAAAAGTTGTTGTAGGAGTAGGATACTAAACCTCACTATTAAGTTACAATGGTGTTATAAAACCGAAGAAATGTGATATCATCCTAAATAACTAAGCTTGAGCCTTGATGCCTTGATGCCTTAAGTTAGTCTTTTGTGATGATTCCAGCCAGGAAAGGTTATTGAAAATTTTCCAGTGACAGTGGACAATGGTGTTTTGTGTTGGATAAAATGGCTACACTCCTGGAGGGAGGGGTGAATAGGTGTGTTCAAAACATTATAAAAAAAATCCTCTTTAATTTTTCAAAAACATTTTGAAATTTTTTTTCAGACTTTTTAATAAATAAAAGCTTGCTTTGGATAGATCCATGTATAAAAAAATATTTTGAATCAATGATGACTAAGTGATGCTTTTGAAATTTCCTTGAGTTCTTGGGTTCAGTTTCATATCAGCTTAATCTTTAACAATTACAGTTAACTAAAGCATGTTAAAAAACCAAACTCAATAGAAAGAATTTTAAGGAGAGAGAGAAAGAATTGCACAATGATTTTTATACTGGTTTAATAACAGCCTATGATCAAATAACCTGAGTTTGGATTTACATTAATCAAACACTATGATTACAAACAAACTTACAAACAATATTGAAACAGTTGAAATATTTTGTAATATATATTTTAATTGTACAAGGAAACAGAATAATTATATACGGACAGAATTAGTTACTGCCAGTTAAGAGCTGTAAATGCTATATTTTACACCCTGTCAACACTCCCCCTCAAGCTGGCTTAAAGATATCCTCCATAGACAGCTTGCTAGTGATGTTGTCAAATGATTTTTTGGGTAATCCTTTGGTTAAGATGTCTGCTGATTGTTCTGTAGTGGGAATATATGTAATACAGATCTGCCCCCTTTCTATCTTCTCTTTGATGAAGTGTTTATCAACTTCGATATGCTTGGTCCTATCATGTAGGACTGGGTTATGTGCAATAGATATTGCTGACTTGTTGTCACAATATAGTTTTATTGGAGGAGAACTATGAACCTTTAATTCTTGTAGAAGTTTTTTCACCCATAATGTTTCACAAATTCCATGAGCAAGTGCTCTAAATTCAGCTTCTGCACTACTCCTTGCTACAACACTCTGTTTTTTGCTTCAACTAACTAAGTTTCCTCCAACAAAGGTGCAATAGCCTGATGTTGATCTTCGGTCTGTCACACTCCCAGCCCAGTCCGCATCAGTGTAGCCTTTTCTACCTGAAGATGTCCATGGTTTTTATAAAGAAGTCCCCTTCCAGGTGATCCCTTAAAATATCTTAGGATTCTGAAAGCTGCCTCCAAGTGTTCATGTCCTGGTGCATGCATAAACTGACTTACCATGCTTACAGCAAAGGCTATGTCTGGACGCGTGTGAGATAGATATATTAGCCTCCCCACTAGTCGCTGGTATCTTCCTTTGTCCACCATATTTTCTGTTTCAGCTGATTGTAGTTTTAAGTTGGGCTCCATGGGTGTTTCTGCAGCCTTGCATCCAAGTAATCCTGTTTCTTTTAAAAGATCCAGAATATACTTTCACTGGTTCATAAAGATACCTTCCTTTGATCTTGCAAATTCAATTCCAAGGAAGTATTTCAATGGGCCAAGTTCCTTGATATCAAAAGCTTTAGCAAGTTTCTCCCTCAAATTTTTGAGTTCCAAACTATCATCACCTGTCAGAATAATATCATCAACATAAACAATCAAGATAGCAATCTTATTATTTGTTGAATGTTTATAGAACAATGTGTGATCAGCTTGGCTTTGGATATATCCAAGCCCTTTTACCACTGTTCCAAACCTTTCAAACCATGCTCTTGGAGATTGTTTCAGCCCATATAATGACTTCTTTAGTCTACACACCTTATTTCTTCCAAGTTCTTCAAATCCCAGGGGAAGGCTCATAAACACTTCTTCCTCTAGTTCTCCATTCAAGAAAGCATTCTTTACATCCAATTGATGTAAAGGCCAGTTGCAATTTGCAGCAAGGGATAGAAGAATTCGAACAGAGTTAAGTTTAGCGACTGGAGCAAAAGTCTCCTGATAGTCTACTCCGTAAGTTTGGGTGAATCCCTTTGCTACTAATCTCGCCTTGTACCTTTCTACACTCCCATCAGCCTTGCACTTAATGGTAAAGACCCACTTACAGCCCACCTGTTTTTTGTCACGTGGTAGGTCAACAAGTTCCCAAGTCCCAGTCTTTTTTAATGCATTCAACTCTTCTAAGACTGCTAAATTCCAATTGGGATCATCTAGTGCTTCCTCAATGTTTCTAGGCACAAACAGATTTGTTATTTTAGAGGTAAAGGCTCTGTGATTCTGGGAAAGATTTTTATAAGAAACATATTGGGAAATGGGATGGTTTGTGGTAGCCTTTTTTGAGTTTTGAGTGCAGCATCTGGTTCCTTTCTTAATAGCTATGGGCAGTTCAATAGTAGAAGCGGGAATTTCAGTGTTACCTCGACTTTCTCTTGGTATTTCTCCTTGGCCTTCCTCCGGAAGTTCTGCTTGGTTTGGTGCTGAGATGATGGACTGCTCTTTGATCCTTTTAGGATATTTCCGAGTATAAACATGACACTCTTTATTTGACTGTGGTATTTCTTTCCCTGCTTGGGCTCCACCTAAGTCTGGCATAGGATTTCCTTTGGAAAATTCAGGACTTGTTTCCACATGGTCTTCCTTGTTGTGTAACTTGTTTTCATTTGTTTGATCAATAAAATCTGTATTTTCAGTATGCACAACAGGGATAGGCAATGATGGTTCATGCAAATGTAAAAAATTGTCTTCACTCACATTATCATTCTCCCCCTGAAGGGAATTTTTTTGAAAAAAAGGTTGATGTTCTAGAAAGGTAACATCCATGCTAACACAAAGCTTTTTTGTAATAGGATTAAATACTCTGTATCCCTTGTGGTTTGGAGAATATCCAACAAAGATGTACTTTTCTGCCCTTGGGTCCAGTTTAGACCGAGATATGGAGGGTGTATGCATAAAAACAGTACAACCAAACACTTTTAAAGGCATTTCAGTATGTAATCGACATGCTGGAAAAATTGTTTTGAAAGTGTCCAAAGGTGTGCAGTAATTTAACACACGAGTGGGCATTCTATTTATAAGATAGGTTGCTGTTAGGACAGCATCCCCCCACAAATATTTTGGAGCATTACTCTCAAACATGATGGCACGGGCTACTTCAAGGAGATGTTTATTTTTTCTCTCAGCAGTGCCATTTTGTTGACGAGTATTTAGACATGTCGATTGATGCTGAATGCCTTTATTTTTTAGAAACTCATTGAGATTTTTATTAAAATATTCAGTTCCATTGTCACTCCTCAAAATGGAGATTTTTGTGTCAAATTGAGTTTCTATCATTTGTGAGAAAAGTTTAAATATATTAGGAACTTCAGATTTTTCATGCATAAGGTAGACCCAACATAATCGGGTGTGATCATCAATGAATGTTACAAACCACCTTTTTTCAAATTGAGTTGTAATTTTTGAAGGACCCCAAATATCACTATGGATTAAATAGAAAGGTCTAGATGCATGATAAAGTTGAGAGTAATAAGGAGCTCTTTGATTTTTAGCAAGAACACAACTTTCACATTCAAGAGAAGAACAATCAACATTTTTGAATAAGTTTGGAAACAAATGCCTAAGATATTGAAAACTCGGGTGCCCTAGTCGCTTATGCCAGAGCATTATTTGGTCCCTAACAGGTACGGAACTCATACCACTTAGACCCCGAGCTTCTTTATTTTTGAAAGTATTCTCAAAGTAGTAAAGTCCATCCATCATCTTAGCACTGCCAATCATCTTCCTCGAAGTTCGGTCCTGAAAAACACAATGAGTGTCAAAAAATTTCACACTGCAATGGGAATCAGTGCAGATTTTGCTAACAGAGAGAAGGTTATAGGTAAGTTTAGGTACATGTAAAACATTTTTTAAGTCAATGTTTTTAGATAAGGTAATATCCCTTTTTCCTGCAATTGCGGAAAAAGTACCATCTGCAATTCTAATTTTTTCACTTCCAGAACAAGGAGAATAGGTTTTAAATAAAGAAGAAAGACTGGTCATATGATCCGAGGCACCTGAATCAATGATCCAAGGTACATACATATTTGAGGTACAATTAAGGGAGCTAGGGGTACTCGAATTACCTGTTTGTGCCACAGAACCACTAGGTACGGAACTCATACCACTTAGACCCCGAGCTTCTTTATTTTTGAAAGTATTCTCAAAGTAGTAAAGTCCATCCATCATCTTAGCACTGCCAATCATCTTCCCCGAAGTCCGGTCCTGAAAAACACAATGAGTGTCAAAAAATTTCACACTGCAATGGGAATCAGTGCAAATTTTGCTAACAGAGAGAAGGTTATAGGTAAGTTTAGGTACATGTAAAACATTTTTTAAGTCAATGTTTTTAGATAAGGTAATATCCCTTTTCCCTGCAATTGCGGAAAAAGTACCATCTACAATTCTAAATTTTTCACTTCTAGAACAAGGAGAATAGGTTTCAAAAAAAAAAGAAAGACTGGTCATATGATCCGAGGCACCTGAATCAATGATCCAAGGTACATACATATTTGAGGTACAATTAAGGGAGCTAGGGGTACTCGAATTACCTGTTTGTGCCACAGAACCACTAGGGGTACCAGATAAAAATTTAGAATTTAACAACCTTATGAGTTCCTCAACTTGTTCCTTTCTCAAAGAAGTCTTTTCTGCCTCATGAGCTGTAGGGAAGGGTCTGTGAACTTTAGGACCTGATTTGTTGCTCTTTAGATGAGCTGGTCTCCCATTAATTTTCCAGCAAGTTTTTCGGGTATGACGTGGTTTGTTGCAGTGGTCACACCAGAGGTTTGAAAAATTCTTTTGGTTAGTTGAACTCTTAAGGGCAGTAGTTTCTGCAGCAAGAGCATTGGTCTTAGAGGAGGTAGAACAACTTTGATCTTTCCCATCATCACACTTCTCCTAGTTTCCTCTCTTCTGACTTCAGCAAAGACCTCACCCAATGAAGGTAAGGTTGCTCTCCCAATGATCCTGCCATGAACTTCATCTAGCTCCTCCTTCAGACCTGCAAGAAATTGAAATATTCTACCTTCTTCCACTGTCTGTTGATGGTGTTTGGCATCCTCTGCTGAGTTCCACTTGTAAGTGTTGAAGAGATCAAGGGCCTGCCAAACCCGCTTCAAAGAGTGGAAGTATTTTGTCACGTTATTACCTCCTTGCCGAATTTCTCTGGCTTGCAAGGTGAGTTCATAAATCTGAGATTTATTCCCAAGGTCAGAATACATTTCTGTAACACTATCCCATAGCTCTTTGGCTGTGGAATAGCACATGTAATTGCTGCTAATGTCCTCCTCCATGGAGTTTACCAGCCAAGTCATGACCATGGAGTTTTCAGCATCCCAAACAGCATACTGTGGATCAGCAGTATCTGGCTTGGGTCGCTCACCATTGAGGTATCTGAGTTTTCCTCTGCCACGAATATACAACTGGACAGATTGGTGCCACCGGAAGTAGTTCGACCCATTGAGTCGAAAGGTGGTGATTTGGACAAAATGAGATTCGCCAAAAATAACTCGCTGCAAGTCTTTGGGGGCGACAATCTCCTTCTCCTTATTTTGATCATCGCTGGTGGCTGAGGAACTGTCAGCCATGGCTGCAAATCAGAGGCGCAGAGATCTTTGCTCTAATGCCAAGTTGAAATATTTTGTAATATATATTTTAACTGTACAAGGATTCCTCCTTTTTATAGAGGGAATTACAACAGGTAATTGACTGCAATTTAGGAAGGAAATCCTAAATTAAGGAAAGAATGAATCATAATAAGAAACTACCTAAAATAGACTAAACAGAAAAGGAAACAGAATAATTATATACGGACATAATTATTTACTGCCAGTTACGAGCTGTAAATGCTATATTTTACACTCTGTCAACAGAAACCTACAACAATACCCTTACATAGTGTAGAACCTACTACATTACATAGTTGTCAATAGCGGCCGTAGCGGCCGCTATAGTGGCGTGGCGGAGCGGAGCGGCACCCATCCGCGACGTACACGTGTGTAGCGGGGCGGTTTCGGGTCGCGGTTGGAGCGGCCGCTATCGCGGCGGAGCGGGTTGCAGAGTGGTTTTTCGCGCCACTACTTCGAAGCATGGGTGGTTTTGAGTGGGTTCGGTGGTTCTGTTCTGTGTTGCTTCTTCTGCTTTGTTCTTCCTAGATAGAGAGAGAGAGAGAGGGAGGGAGGGAGGGAGAGAGAGAGAGAAAGAGAGAGAGGGCTCTGTGTTGTTTCTTCTGCTCTGTTCTGTGTTGCTAAGAAACTCTTGATCTCAGATCTCACTTGACGAAGTTGCACCCGCGCGCTCCACCAACTCTTTATCTCCACGTCTCCCAAAATTGTCCTGCCTTAATTATCTACCATGTGTATACAGTATATTCACGTTTTAATATACCATTAGGGGATTCAGCAAAAAAAAAAACATATATACCACTAGGGTTGTGTAGAGGCAAACAATATTAATATATAATAATAATGTTAATAATTAAATAATATAGAAATAATATTAAAAAATATAATAATATCATAGTTTTATAATATTAAAAACTTATAGTTATATATATATATATTTATATTTATATTTTTGTTTTTGAACATATATATATATATATTATTAATTATTTATATATTTAATTTTTGTTTTAAAGTTTAACATATCTAGTTAAATTGTAGCTGAACAATATTAATATACAATAACAATGTTAATAATTAAATAATATAGAAATAATATTAAATAAATATAATAATATCATAATTTTATAATATTAAAAACTTATATATATATATTTATATTTTTGTTTTTAAAGATATATATATATATATATTATTAATTATTTATATATTTATATTTTTGGTTTTAAAGTTTAACATATCTAGCCGAACAATATTAATATATAATAATAATGTTGATAATTAAATAATATAGACATAATATTAAATAAATATAATAATATCATAATTTTATAATATTAAAAACTTATATATATATATATTTATATTTTTTTTGAACATATATATATATATACTATTAATTATTTAACATATATAAAAAAAAACATTAGAATAGCGGTCATCCCGCTATCCTACTTTTGGGGTCGACCCGCTCCGCTACGCCGGTATTGACAACTATGATACATTACCCAGTTCTCGAGAACCCTTCTCCAGATACAATTGACAATGAAAAAAATTAGGAAAGATTTCACTTGGATAGTGAAGATATGAAAATTTTAGTTCTTATCTTTTTATCACACATAAAGACTACCCTATACCAATTTGATTTGATCCACCATCCCTTTCAAGTTGAGAGTTCTTGAAACTTGGTTATGAATCTTCAAAAAATACTCTCCTAGCTCTCACACTCTCAAAAGGTGAGATCATCACAAATTGAATAGAAGAGTTATGTGAAGAGACTTGAATAAAGGAGAAACAGAGTTAATCTATTATTTTGTCCTTGACCCCTTTTGGTTATCAATTTGAAGATAATAGTCGATTATATCATGGGATAAGCAATTAATTGCGAAGGTGCCTTAAATTCTTCCAGACTGAAATTATCGATTATCACAAGTAACTAATCAATTATTTGTGAAACTGTGATAAATTCTCAAAACAGGCACTTTGAGATAATCGATTATATTGTTTCATAATCGATTAATTTGTTCATCACTTTAAGACTTAAAAATTTGGAAACTTGTTTCAATCCAGAATTAATCCAAGTTATTTACTAAGTTCATTTTATCAGAAGGGTGCTAGGATAAGTCTATATATGAGGATAATCTAACCTATATCAATTCATCTCACACACAATCATGCAATGAAAGAAAAACGAAAGACAAAGCTATAATAGTTTTGTTCTACTCTAGTTCTATCTTTTTTTTTTGGTGAGTTCTCTAGTTCTATTCTATTTCAATATACAATGGCATCATCAGAACATCAAATCAATCTTTGTCATCATGTTCTTCATTTTGTTGGTTCAAGGTTGTCAAAGATGGAGATAGAAATTGTCATGGTGGTACAAAAATTATGTCCCCAAAATGGAGATAACTGCTTTCCAAGAGAGAAAACAATTACAAGAGGTGACAAAACTGGCGGAGCAGTGACAGTGGATGTTAAGTTGTAATTCAGTAGTTAGTTGTATTAGAGGCTGTTAGTGATAGTTATAGACTTTCCTATATAAGGGAGTCACTGTAAAGTGCAGTAAGTGAATAATAGAATTTTGCATCTATTATTTTCTTTGTTAAAAGGAAACCATGTGGAGGATGAGTGTTTCAACAAATTGGTGTGTAGAGCTTTGTTCGTTTCCTGGAACCAGAAGTTTCTTCACAAAGATGATTTCTCACAATGAAAATTTCCCTGCTTCTTTATCCATCCTCAATGGTAACAACTACAATAGGTGGTGTCTCCAAATCAGAGTCATCTTTCGTTTCAACAATGTCACAAAAATTGTGTAAGATGGTGTTCAAGAACGGGGTAGAAACCCATTGATGGGCAAAGGGAAACTTATCATGATTCAAACAAGAAATATGGTAACACGTTGTTCATTATTTATTAATATGTAGATGCAGATAACATGGGACATTCTTGATAAGTCCTATATGGGTGCTTACAAATTAAAGAAGGTTTTTATTAACGGCCCGGTGAAGGCAATGAGCTTCTATAGATGAATGATCAAGAATGTGGTGGTTGAGTGTTTTACTTAGATGTTGACCCTTACAAATCAAATGAAGACTTGTGGTGAGAAGTTGGAAGATTTGACGATCATTGACGAGATTTTGAGAATCTTATTAAGTCCAAGGTTTGATCACATAGTGGTTGCAATTTAACAAGATACAAATCTTGGAGGGATGAAGGTGGAAGAGATGCAAGGGATACTTGAGGCACAAGAGTTGAGACTTAATGAAAGAAGCTCACTAAGATCTTTAGAGCAAGCCTTGAAAGCTCAGACAAACAGATGAAATACCAGTGATGGTGGCAAGAACAAGAAAGGAAAATGAAAATGGAAGAACAAGTGAAAATTAAAATTCTGGTGAAGGCATCCAATGTTATAATTGTCAGAAGTCATGACATTTTGCTAATCAATCCTAGGGAAAGAAATTGCCAAGAAAGGAAGATGAAGCTCAATCAGCACATGATGAGGGTTCTGATTCCAATAATGTAATGCTAATGACGACTACTAATTTAGAAGGCGATAATTCTAATCTTTGGTACTTGGACACGTGTTATTCCAATCTCAAGACTGGCCAAAGAAAGTGGTTTGTGAATCTTGATGAAAAGGTTAAGAGCAAGATCAATTAGTCACAATAGTAAACTACAAAAGGTATTGAAAAGGTGATGGTTCAAAGAAGAGATGGACAATGATCCTTCATCATTATGTGCTCTATGTTCCCAACACGAAGAACAATCTGCTTAATCTTGGGAAGCTATATATTTCAGAAAGGCTACTCAATAAAAATGAAGCATAAGTTAAAAGTGTTTTGTAGCAAAGGAAAACTGCTCCTTTATCAAAGAATAGAACCTTCGAGATTTGGATTCAAATTATGGAGCATCAGTGCTTAGCCACTGCAATAAGTGATGAGAGTTGGGCGCGGCATCACAGGTTTGGGCATTTGAATTTCAAAATTTTAAATCTATTGAGAAGTAATAGTATGGTGCACGGTTTTCCTCCAATTGAAATATCAAAAAAATTGTGTCTTGAATGCTGTGAGTCCAAGCAACCAAGGAAATCTTTCAAGTTAGAAATACCAATAAGATATAAAGAGAAGCTTGAAGTAATATTTTAATATGTGTATGGCCTCTTTGAAGTGAAGTCATTGGGAGGTAACAACTACTTTGTGTCTTTTATTGATGAGTTTACTATAAAAAATTGGATTTATCTTATCAACAAAAAGAGTGAAGTGTTTGAGATCCTTAAAAAGTTTCAATTGCTGGCTGAAAAACAAATTAGGAAAGTGATCAAGATGTTTAGAACAAACGGAAGGGTGAATACAACTCATATAAATTTCAAAAATTTTATGACGAAGAGGGAATAGTTTATGAGGTGACATATCATTACACACCTGAACATAATGGTGTTGGTGAAAGGAGAAATAGAAGAATTCTGAATATGGCCAAAAGCATGATGAAAAGGAAGGAAATGCCTCATTATTTTTGGGGGGAGGCAGTATCTATTGCTTCCTATATCTTGAAAAGAAGTCCAATAAGGAGGCGAAAGGAAACCCCACCTGAAGAAGCTTGGTCAGGGAACAAATCTGATGTGAGTCATTTTTGAATATCTGGCTACTTATGCTTTAAGCATGTACCTGAGCAGGCTTGAAGGAAGATCACGTTGAACAAATGGTGCTAATTGGATATCATCCAATATGTGCTTACAAGTTATATGATCCAAGAAGGAGAAAGGTTGTCATTAGTAGAGATGCATGGTGGATGAAACAAGGAGCTGAAACTGGGAAATAAATGCTGCTAGTAGCATTGAAAGGATTGTGGCTATGAACCTTGAAGATGATCAAGATAAAGAAAGTTCAGTATCAACTAGAAACCATCCTAGAAAGTCTCAAATGGAGAGGCATATGCCACAAATGTTGAATGACAATTTTGAAATTTTTCCTGATGCAACAATTACTGTAGAAGGAGACTTGGTAAAATTTGCTTTGTTCTCTGACACAGAGCTTGTGAGTTTTGAGCAAGCTCTACAAGTCTCCAATTGGGTGGCTACAATGGAAGAAGAATAGAAGTCAATTTAGGAAAATCAAACTTGGAAATTAGTCTGTTTGCTTCATCAAAAGAGACCCATAACTATAAAGTGGGTCTACAAGATCAAAGTGAAGCTTACTAGAGAAGTGGCTACATACAAGGCCAGATTAGTGGCAAAGGGGTTCTTGCAATAACTTGGCTTGGATTATTATGAAGTTTTTGCTTCAGTTGCAAGGATTGAAACAATCAAACATGTGACCGCAGCTACTAGCTATAGGGGGTGGTCACTTTACCAATTAAATGTGAAGTCAGCCTTTTTAAATGGGCCCTTAGAAGAAGTTTATGTAAGTCAACCACCTGGATTTGAAGCGATAGGACAAGATGACAAAGTGTACAAGCTAGGAAGGCTTTATATGGCTTGAAAAATGCCCCTCAAACTTGGAACAAGAGAATACATAATTTCTCATGCAACAAAATTTTGTAAAATACATTGCTGAACATGGTCTTTACGCTGGAAACTCAACAGCTTCGCATCCATTGACTGTGTCTATATTTGGATGATCTGTTAGTGACTGATAGCAATGAAGTAGAAATAGTTGAGTTAATGAAGAGGATGATCAAAGAATATGAAATGTAAGATTTGGGGGTGTTATCCTACTTTCTTGGAATAGAGTTTCCTACCACTAGGAAGGGAATTTTCACACATCAGAAGAAGTATGCGACTGTTGTCCTAGAGATTCAACATGACTAATTGCAATCCAACCACCACTCCAGCTGAAATGAACTCAATGTAGTTATTCCTTTCTATTCTTAAAAATCCTCCAAGTCATAAATCATAAAATCTCCTATGACTCAAATCCGATATAATTTTTTTTAAAAGAACTGTTCAAGAAACAAATGATTCCCTCTTTCACTCCTGGTCTCAAATTGGAAAAGGAAGGGAGTAAACAATTGGTTGATGCTACACTATATAAACAGATTGTAGGATACCTATGCATCACTGTACCTTACCTGGCCAACAGTGTTGGCCTGATAAGAAAAATTATAGAGAAGTGGAGGAAACCTCCCATCTTGGTAGCCAAAAGAATTTTGAGGTATATCAAAGGAAAATTGGATTTTGGCATATTGTTTCCTAATGATAAAAGGTGTTTAAAGGCAAAGATGTTTGAGTAGAAGAGCACAACATTGTATGATTTTATGTTTGGCAGAGCACTAACCTCTCAATACTCAAAGTACCAAAGTGTGGTAGCCTGATCTTCATGTGAAGTGAAATATATAGTTACATCTATGGTAGCTTGTCCAGCTTTGTGGCTGGAAACTTTATTGGAGGAGCTAAACCTGAAAACTAAACTAATGAGAATGTTGATTAACGGGGGGGGGGGGGGGGGTTAAGTTGTAATTCAGTCAATTACTTGTGTTAGAGGGCTGCTGGTGACAACTATAAACTTTCCTATATAAGGGAGTCACTGTAAAGTACAGTAAGTGAATACTAGATTTTTCTGTGTGTGAATATTCTCTGTTACAAAGAAACTGATGATTAGTGTGAATGTTTCAATAATGGATGGAGACAAGAAAAGAAGATCAAATAGAAAAGTTAATAATAATAATAAAAAAAAAAGAATGCTTCCATATTTTTGGAATATGGCAATAGAAATATGACGGGCAAGTCAGAAAATCAAATTAAAATTTGACTAAATTATAACAATAGATTTTGTCTACTCACCTTTTAGGAGTTTCCTGTTGCAACCTACCTTCAATCTAATAACGGTAAGATGCATTCAGCATTCATTTTTAGAGATCCGATTCTCGTCGTTGAAGTCGAGTTGGATGCTAGTACAAAGGATCTTTCATTGCCTCTCTAAGTCCCACCCATCTTGCATATGAATTTCACAAATAGAAAATGCATGTGAGATAGAAGAGAAGATTAGAAGAGGATGAGAATGAAAGTTAGAAGAGAGAATGAAAAACATAGAGAAAGAAGATTTTAAAAAAAAAAACTTAGGTTTCAAATTTTAAATCATAATACCAAAAGATGAGTGCAGTTGGAGCACTACTTGTCATGGTCTACTTGATGCCACAATTCTGGCTCCATGGCCTTGTCTAGTGGCGCCGTTGAGAAACAGTTATGGGTACGACATTTCGGCGCAGTGAAGGAACAAAGGAATAAAGCAAAAGAGAGACAAGGAAGGGAGGAGATAATGATACAAAGATTTCATAGCTGTGTGTAGCAAAATATGCATCTCTTTTAAATAGAATGGAATGAGAAAAGTATGAATATGAAAGAGAATGGAATGGAAAAACGAATATATGAAATGGCAGCATAAAATGGTGATGATGTTATGACCTCGAATAATATATCCGCATGCAATACTAATGGAGAATAAAATGAAATTTTATATAACACTTAAATATATTTTTATTCTTAATTAATATTCGATCTAATTTTTGTGGTTGTTTTTTTTAATAAAATTTTGTTTTCTGTGGGGCTTTTTAACAAAATAACACTCTTATTGTTTGTCCTTGATCTTTTGTTTTAACACTGATAAATTAAAAAAATTTGTGTTTATTTTTTAATAAATTAACAAATTTTATTTTAGTACAACAAATAAAAAATATTTATTACAAAATAAATACAAAATATACTAATTTATTGGTATTAAAAATAAGTATTAAGGACAATAATAAAATTGTTTTATTAGAAACTCATAACAGAACAAAATATTTATTAAAAAATAAATATAAAATTAGATATTTATTAGGGATAAAAATATATTTAAATTAATTATGAATGCTACATTTAATTGGCTGAGAAATTGGCTGAGAAATGACATGTCAAAAGATTTTGAGCTAGAATTTTTTTTAGGGAAGATCTTCACTTTATATATATATATATATATATATATATATTAAGATTTAGAGGTGGACATTTATAAATTTTTAAATATATATAGAGAGAGAAAGAACAAGACCTTTTAGAGAGAATTTGGAAAATGAAAAGTTTCTTATTCAGGAGAATGTGGTGTTACATAGGCTTTGTAAATCATCTATATTTATATATTATTGACAGATTGAGTGGACTGGAGATTATTTCCTTAGATTATAGTAAGCTTTGAAATTTTATTGACACTACTGGTCCTATATATATAAAAAATAATTACTAAATTCATCAAAACTAATTAAAGTAGTTAAATTGATTAATTTGTTATAAATTTTAATTTTATTTTAAAACTATCCACGACATTAAAATTAAAAAAATATTACCTTTTGTTTGTTATATATCACATTAGAAGTAATAATATCCATGGACACTAAATGTATATGCATGGTATTATTTCCTAAATAAATATCATTATTTCCAACAAACCTTTATTCCAATATGATTATTTTGGTTGAGAAGAAGAACAAGGGATGATAATTTTGCACCGATTACAGGGCTTTAAACAAAATTACATTGTCCAACAAGTTTCCAATTTTTGCAATAGATGAATTATTAGATAAACTAGAAGCTACCATTTTTACTAAGCCAGACCTAAAATCTAGATATTGCAATTCTCTCATACTCCAATAGAATTATAATTTCAAACAGAGTATAATTTCTCGAAGTATTTTGACTAGGCATTGAACAGATGAAAATTTTCAAAACTTTTATGTATTACTTTCTAACTCATTTTTACTATGCAAATTAATACACAGGAAGAGGAATCCCAAAAATTTGTTTATTTATTTTAAATGTAAATAAATAACAAAGTTGAACTTCAACTTTCTTTTAAAAAATACTGAGATTGCAACGCCTAACTACCCACCTCTCAAAGCTAGAGTTCAACCACTCCAACCCTAGATGAGGCTCGAAATGCTCATTTAGAGCTAACAAATCACAGTCATATACATCCTCAAATGATTTCTGAAGAGTATGAGTTACAGGTCCAACTTGCAGGAGATACAAGGATGACACAATGGTTCGGGAATGGTGATTGATCCCCTAACTGACATTTCTAACAAAACTAACATATTAACATTTGCCGATAAAGAAAAAAGGTCAAACTTACATAGGTTCTAATTAGGATTTGGAAGTATTGATTCGTTGGTCCAACCTACCAAATTGTGAAATTTTTTGGGAGTGACAAGCATTTTCTTACCTTCCACCTTGAAGACAAGGTGGCACACAGGCACCAGAGTCCATAGCAGGATAAATAGGACAGGGAACATGGAATCAGATCAAAATGGGTCTTAACTCGATGTAACAATATATGCCTTATGTAATATATAATATACTAATGGTTGGTTAGTTAGAGAGGAGCAACATAAAAATGAGAGAAACTAGAATGTGGTATCTTAGAGAGAGAACCGATTGGAGGATTTGGAGAGCCTAGGCTTTTTAAACACCTGATTATCACCGGATTCTTTCTTCCCTAACATAGTAGAATATCACATTGGTATCTTCTGGGAATTTAAGGTTTTATAATCAATAAAATACTCCATTCTTTTTTATCTTTTCTGATCCAGTTACATTAGAATGTTAGAAACAAGAGGATGTAATAAAAGTAAAATCTTAATGTATATTTGTCGAATATGATTTATAATTGTGATTAATTGTTTAAGTAGTTGTTAACCAAATTCTACTTATCCAGCTTCATATTCTCTGTATATAAACTGTGGTGGAAATCTTGTAACTGATGGAAAGAAGACATATGATGATGACACGGGTGAGACTACTGGACCAGCAAGCTTTCATAATGACCGTGGAAAAAACTGGGCACTTATCAACAATGGTCATTTCTTTGATACCGACCGCTTAAACTACTATAATGTGACTAATTCAACTAAGCTTGTAATGGAGAATGTTGAACTGTACATGAATGCACGTGTTTCTCCAACCTCTTTGACCTATTATGGATTTTGCTTGGGAAATGGAAACTACACAGTAAAACTCCATTTTGCAGAAATAATGTTTACTGATGATAAAACATATAGCAGTCTTGGAAGGCGTGTATTTGACATCTACATTCAGGTCCATATTTTTATCATTTTCCTAAGTTGGTCAACCACATGTTAAATTTTGAACAAATTTGGTAAAATTCTCTTTGGGAACTTCATGATACCAAATTCAAATACAACAACAACAACAACAACGCCTTATCCCACTAGGTGGGGATACCAAATTCAAATACTTCAATATAATCTTTGACATAAACAAAATTTTCTCATAAGTTGTAATTAAGTTACTGAATGAAATGGTTCAGTCCGACAAATTTTTTACCACATTTCTCAACTAATTACCATCATATGTTTTTGTTTGAATTTCAATATTGCAGAGAAATTTGGTGGCTAAGGATTTCAATATTGCAAAAGAAGCAGGGGGCGTTGGTAAGGCAGTAATTAAAAATTTCACAGTTGTTGTGACTAGTAACGCCTTGGAGATTCGGTTATATTGGGCTGGGAAAGGAACCACTTCTATTCCATTTAGATCAATTTATGGTCCTCTTATATCAGCTATATCTGTTGATCCTAGTGAGTTGTACTTCTCTAGTTTTGTTTTCTGTTCTCATCTTTAGCTTCTAATCTAATTAAATCTTGCATAATAATCATGCAGACTTTATACCCCCATCAGAAAGTGGTAGTAGCAGCATATCCATAATAAGGGTTGTGGTTGCAGTTGTGGTTGCTGGAGCAATTATCATCTTGATATTTGGTATATTGTGGTGGAAGCGCTTTTTAGGATGGGAAAGATCAGTGGGCAGAGGTAATCACCATGAAGTGAATTAAATTAAATTAACCTGATTACCAACCTTTTGCATGAAACACCCGAGAACTGTTACACACACACACAAATATATATATACATTCATTTGTTTGTAGAACTTAGTGGTTCCCTATCAATTTAGTTGGCCTATTTTCTTATCTATTTTGCTAACTCCCTTGACAAGTAACAGTGCTAGGATGGTGGATTCAATGAAGCCATTTGTTTTATTAATATAAGATATTTGTTTGCTTCTATTGGTAGAACTGAAGGGTTTAGAATCACAAACTAGTTTATTTACCCTACGACAAATCAAGGCAGCAACAAATAACTTTGACAAATCCTTGAAGATTGGAGAAGGTGGGTTTGGTCTTGTTTACAAGGTATATCCTCTTAAATCAACCACTTTTTCCTGAACATAATTGTTACTCATTTATGTTGGAGTTATTTAGAATAAAAAGGTTTTAGTATGTATATGGGCTTGACCCAATTCCTTGTATATGCTGAACCTAGTATTATAAATATGAGGGTAGCTACACATTGTAGAATATGCCTCTCTCTATCTTTCTCTCTCTCTTCCTTATCTCTTTCTACATAGTATCATACAGGTAGGGTTTAGCACCTCCTTCTACAGTATCTTTCTCTCTTTGTGGTGTTTTGGGGGCGTTCTGAGGTGTTTTTTGGGTAAAAAAAGAAAGTGTGGTTCGTTGCTGCGTAAGGATGTCTAACAGCGACGGAGGTGCCAAGGGGCCTACTGCGGAAATCATTACCACTTCCTGCAAACTCACCGATATCAAGCTTGATGGCGACAGTGAGAATTATGTGGAATGGAAGAATTTGGTTGAATTTAGTCTTGGTGGGATGACTAAGGAAGATTATCTAATAGAAACATGTCCAGATGGATCTAAGGCAGTGATGTGCAATACTAATCTTAGCCTTTCTCGTCAATTCCATTGATAAACAGACTCAATCTGTTATCACCCATTGTAATGCAGTGAAGGAGTTGTGGGATTTTTTAAAAAAATCATCTATGAAAAATTCAATAATTTGAATTGGACTTATGCTCTTCTGCAAGAAATTTTCCACCTTAAACAGAATAAGCGGAAATCGACGGACTTCTTCTTAGAGTTCTAGAAGTACACTGAAGAATTGACTTTTCTCCTTGCTTGCAAATTTGTAGAGGAGATGGTGACCCAACAGAAGAAGCTTATAGCTCTAAGGTTACTTTTTGGTCTTGATTCAAAGTTTGTGGTGGTTTGCTCTCAGATATTATCTAGTTGGCAGGTGGATACTTTTGAGGGCTCTCGCTCCACTCCTGAGGGTGATTCCCTTGATCGCTCTGCTCTAGCGGTTCAATCTGGAGGTCATGGCCATGGTCGTGGTGGACAAGTGACGTGCTATGGTTGTGAGTAAGTGAGTCACTATAGACACCAGTGTGCACATTCCTCTCAGAATCAGCAGTACTCACAACCACAGGCTCATGCAGTGCCGCGGCCTGACATTGCCACTCAATCAGAGGAAAAACCTAGGTGGTTATGACTGATGACGAGTCATCTACACCTTCTTCTACTTCTTCTTCTTCAACCACATTTGTCCTACACCTTCATCTACTTCTTGACGTTGGATCATTGATTCTAGTGCCATAAATCATATAACAGGGGATTCAGGTATATGTTCTTCTTTCAATCCTTCTAGCATCCATTCTTTTGTTACACTTGTTCATGGGTCTAGTGTTCATGTTTAAGGGGACTAGGTGTACTACCCCAATTCCTACTTTTTCATTGTCTTCTATTTTGTACTTGCCCGAATTCTCGTGTAACCTCCTTTCCATTAGTCAGTTAACGCGATCGTTAAATTGTTCTATAACCTTTTTTCCCCAATTCTTATGTATTTTAGGATCTGCAGACCCAGAGGCTATTGGTAGAAGAAGAGTATCTAATGGACTGTACTTATTGGATGAAGGAGTTTCACATGCTTTTGCAGCTTCTACTATCCCCATGTTTCAGCCTCATTGTCAGCTAGTCATCCATCTTTAGGAGTTCTTAGGAAATTATGTCCACCATTAGAGTCTGTGGAGTCTATTTTGTGAGTCTCGTCAATTGGCTAAACATCATCAGTGTTTATTTGCCTTGTTTAAATAAAAGAGCTCATGCTCTCTTTGATATTGTTCATTCTGATGTATGGGGTTCCTGCCCAGTTACTTCAAAGTTTGGTTATAAATATTTTGTTATATTTGATGAAATCTATATCTGAATTGTTCACCATATTTTGTCATTATTGTTCTAAAATTCATACTCAATTTGGTTGTCTTGTGCGTGTTCTTTGCAGCGATAATGCTAAAGAATACTTTTCTGAACCATTTCTCATTTTCATGAATGAAAATGGCATGTTGCATCAATCTTCTTTCATCCTCACTCCACAACAAAACGGGGTGGCTGAGCATACAAATCTTCACCTTATGAAGGTTTCCTGAGCCTTATTATTTGCAATGAAGGTTTCAAAATTATTTTTGGCAAATGCAATCCTTACTGCTGCATATTTAATTAATTGCATGCCATCTTTTATATTGAATGGTGTAATTCCTTACTCTATTCTCTTCCCCTCTCATTCTTTGTTACCCTTACCCCTAAAAATATTTGGTTGTACATGTTTTGTGTATGATGTTTATCCTCAAGAAACCAAGTTGGATCCAAAGTCATTGAAGTGTGCTCGTGGGTTATTCTAGGACCCAAAAGGGGTATCGCTGTTTCTCTCCAGATCTTGGTCAGTACCTTGATTTTGCAAATGCGTCTTTTGTTGAAGATCGTTCGTTTTTTGTTGAGTATTAGTCCTCTTTGTATGTGTATGAGTCAGATGATTTGTTCTTAAATCTCACTATTATCGACTCTGCTCCTCCAACTCATCTCGATACAGGTTTCCAGTTTTTTAAACAAACATATCCTTGCCATCCTAAATAGGTGTCACTTGAAGCTGAAGCCACATGTGAAGCTCCACCAGAGGATCTACCAATACCTCTTCCAACATCTGCAGATCCTCCTTCATACCTTGATTTCCCTATTGCACTTCGTAAAGGTAAACACACCTGTACACATACTTATCCTATTTCCTCACATATGTCTATTGCTCATTTGTCATCCACCTCAAAGTCCTTTGTTGCTACCTAGATTTTGTTTCTATCCCTAAATCTCTTTTAGATGCCCTTAGTCATGGTGGCTAGAGACAAGCAATGAAGGAGGAAATGATAGCTCTTGAGAAAAATTGAAACTTGGGATTTGATTTCTCTCCCTGCAGGGAAGAGGGATATTGGTTGCAAGTGGGTTTATACTATCAAAATGGATTCTAATGGGTCTGTGGCTCATTTAAAGGCTCGCATCATTGCCAAGGGGTATGCTCAAACTTATGGAGTTGATTTTACTAATACTTTTTCCCATGTTGCTAAGCTTAACTCTATTCGCATTCTTATCTCTCTTGCTGCTACACATCGTTAACCTTTATTTCAATTGGATGTGAAGAATGCTTTCTTGCTTGGTGACTTACATTAAGCGGTGTATATAGAGCAATCACCTGGGTTTGTTGCTTAGGGGGAGTTTGGCAAGGTGTGCCGCTTAAGGAAGTTGTTAAATGGCTTGATGCAATCACCTAGATCTTGGTTTGGGAGATTTAGTGGTGTGGTCCTTGCATTTGGACTGAAGCTGAGTCAAAGTGATCATACTGTATTTTATAAAAATACTAACCTTGGCAGCATCTTACTTGTGGTGTATGTTGATGATATTGTGATTACAAGAAGTGATAATAAAGGTACTGACAACTTGAAGAGTTTTCTTCAAACTCAGTTTCAGACTAAAGACTTGGGGGCCTTGAAGTACTTCTTAGGTATTGAGGTTATGTACTCGAAGAAGGGGATCCATATGGACCCAGGGTTTAAGCTGACTGTTGATGGAGTTCCATTCTCTGATCCACTGAGATGCAAACGAAAGGTGGAGAAGCTTAATTATCTTTGAATCACTAGGCCGGATATTTCCTTCCCAGCAAGTTTTGTTAGTCAATTCATGAGGTTCCTGACTAATACTCATTGGGAAGCATTTATCCACATAAAGTACTTGAAGAAAGCTTTAGGAAAGGGGATTGCGTATCAAGATCATGGGCACATATAGGAGGAAGCATTCTCTGATGCGGATCAGATTTGGTCTCATATGGACCGCAAATCTACCATATGAGCTACTGTGTATTTTTGGGAGGTAATTTAATCTCTTGGAAAAGTAAGAAGCAAGATGTGATGACCAAATCTAGTGTAGTGGCAGAATACAGGGCTATGGCCCAAATGACTTGTGAGTTGATATGGGCGAAACAAATTTTGGAGAAGATAGGATTTGCTAATACCTATCCTATGACATTGTAGTGTGACAATGAAGCTGCCACACATATCGAATCAAATCCAATCTATCATGAAAGAATGAAGCATATTGAGGTAGATTGTCACTTAATCCTAGAGAAGGTTCAACAAAACCTTATATGTACCTCTTATGTCAAGACAGGAGATCAACTAGCAAATGTGCTTACAAAAGCTTTGAATGGGGTGCGTAGTGATTTTATGTGTAACAAGTTGGGCATGATTAACATCTATGCTCCAGCTTAAGGGGGAGAGTTAGAGTCATTTATGTTAGAGCTGTTTAGAATAAAAGGGTTTTAGTATGTATATGGGCTTGGCCCAAGTGCTTGTATATGCTTAACCTAGTATTATATATATGAGGGTAGCTACACATTGTAGAGCACACAATCATAGTTTACTCATATGCTCTATCTCTTTCTCTCTTCCTTATCTCTTTCTACAATAATGGATGAAATATTGTACTTGTGTTAATGTTTAATGTAATACTATTTTTCACCTGTATAAAATTTTAGGGTGTACTATCGGATGGCACTGTAGTAGCAGTTAAGCAGCTTTCTACTAGGTCAAGGCAAGGGAGTCGGGAATTTGTAAATGAGATAGGCCTGATTTCTGCTTTGCAACACCCTTGTTTAGTTAAGCTCTACGGCTGTTGTATGGAAGAGGATCAATTGTTACTGATTTATGAATACATGGAAAACAATAGTCTTGCTCATGCTTTATTTGGTAATTGTTTTTCTCTACTTTCAAGTCTCATTTATGTTTCTGTAATAATGAACCCTATCTTATTCATGTAACTTACATTTATATGTTGTTTAATTTCCATATAAGCCAAAAATGATGACTCTGAGAAATGTCAATTGAGATTGGATTGGCAAACAAGGCATAGGATTTGTGTTGGTATCGCTAAAGGTTTGGCTTACCTTCATGAAGAGTCCAAACTGAAGATTGTTCATAGGGACATCAAGGCCAATAATGTGTTGCTGGATAAAGATCTCAACCCCAAGATATCTGATTTTGGATTGGCAAAGCTTAATGATGAGGACAAAACCCATTTGAGCACCAGAATAGCTGGCACTTAGTGAGTTTCCATACATTTCCTTTTTTACCATTTTGCATTGATCATTACTGAGCTATATGTTGGATCCATTATCATACTATATTATAATTTCGCCAAGCTTGATGATGGGGATAAAACCCATTTGAGCATTAAAATAGCTGACACTTAGTGAGTTCCCATACATTTCCTTTTTACCATTTTGCATTGATCATTATTGAGGTATATGTTAGACACGTACATTATCATAATATAATAATAATCAAGAAAAACAATAGACATCATGTATTGAAATACCTCATGATCAAATTTAAATTGAACTTACACTAGTTTATGATTGAAAAATGTACTGTAATTGGTGAATTTTCAATATTGTAGTGGGTACATTGCTCCTGAGTATGCAATGCATGGTTATTTGACGGACAAAGCAGATGTTTATAGTTTTGGAATTGTTGCATTGGAAATTGTTAGTGGGATGAGCAACACCATTAGCCAGCCTACGGAAGAATGTTTCTCTCTCATTGATAGGGTAAATTATGCCTTATACTCTCTTGCCCTCTGCCAATCTGATTTTGAGAATATCTAGCATGGTGGTGTACATTCTGTATAAAACTATAAAATGAATTTCATTTATTGACACCTTACAAGGGAAATACACTATAGAGTTAATGTTTCTCAAATCTGCTGTAATGTCCAAATTGGAGATACCCAAGAATGCATCATCAATTCCTTGCATTTTGTAAAATTCTTGCGTCTTGTCCGGCAAATATGATGAATTAGCTATCTGCAAAAAAAGAAAAAAGACTTTTTCCACATTATATTTCCTACTTACCTATATATATTTGCACCTTAAATTTGAGGTCTTGTTTGATAACTATAATATCTAACAATTTTTTCTTTAACCAAGCCAAATGATATTTTGTGATTTAGCCAACCTCATCTTGTGAGATAAAGTTGTTGCTGCTGTTGTTGTTGTTGTCTGATTGTTTCAACTTTCAACTGTGAATTTAATTTGGAATCAAATGTTTGATTGTTTGCATTAATTTTACAATACTAGGTACATCTCTTGAAAGAAAACGGTAATCTAATGGAGATTGTGGATAAGAGGTTGGGTGAACACTTCAACAAAACGGAGGCAATGATGATGATCAATGTAGCCCTTTTATGCACCAAAGTCTCTCTAGCACTCAGGCCCACCATGTCTTTAGTGGTAAGCATGCTTGAAGGGAGAACACGTATTCAAGAGGTGGTGTTAGACAAAAGAGAGGTATTGGATGATGACAAATTTGAGATAATGCAACAGTATTATCAACACAGAGGAGAAAATAACATAATTGAGTCTCAGAACCTAAGTGACCCTACGGGGGAATCTTCTAAACTTTTCGCTGATACAAGTTCTTCTGGTGAGCAAATTGAAAGTTAGAGAACTTATAGAAATGAACATCTTGTCGTTGCTCTATATATATTTAGTGTTTGGCACAACTTATTTTGCAAAAATGAAGATACGGTTCTTGTATCTAAATAAGTAAGGGTTTGAACAAGTTTGCATAACCAATTGTATTAGAATTTAATGAGTGGAAGAATACTTCGTTTTCAACGGTTGATTCTCTAACCATTAAGACCATGTATTTCCAAATAGATCCATGAAAATTTGTAAGAATAAATTTCTTATGTAGAATGAAAAATCAAGAATGCCTTTTTCCTGTGGTCCAAAACACGGAAATATGCTTGAGTGCCGCCAATGGGAGGATAGAGTTGTGCTAGTTTTGTAATCATGGGATTTTATTTTTTTATTTTTTCAAGGAATATCCCTCACCGAGTGCAAGGTTTAATCTCATCATGGATACTGAAGGTAGAGGATAAGCCCCTTCCAACTAGGTTTGCTATATTAGAGTTGAGAGATCAATCTCCTAATCTCTTGTTATTTCTTTGTCTGGTGGTGAGGAAGGAAAGGGAGGGAATGAAAGGGAATGAGAAAAGAATAGAGAAATAGGATGGAAATAGATTTGTTCAGTAGAAGATAAAGAGAAAGAGTGAATGAGAAAAGAAAACAGAAGAGAAAAAGGGTGGAAATAGATTTGTTAGGTAGTAGAGAAATAGAGTAAAAATAGAAAAGGAATATTTGTATTAAAGTTGCCTAGTAAGTAATTAAAAAATAAAATTATTATTATTATTGTTTAAATATGTTTTTAGTCTTAATAAAATTAGTATGTTTTGATTTTGGTGCCTATACAAAAATTTCTTTGTTTTTCATGACTCTAAAATTTTAAATTAATATTTTTAGTCTATAAAATGAGCTTGATTTTTGTTGTAAAATGTTTTTCTTTGATTTTCAATTAAAAAATAAAAATCACTAATTTTTTCCATAAAGTTCATTTTAAGATAGAAGATAAATCACATTTGATCTGGGGAGCTAGTTAATTTCTGAAAATATCACGTGCTTACGTTGTACCATAGCTAGCAGGTGTCATCTGGGATGATCATTTCACTTTCTGTTAAACACATGTAATTAACTCACTAAAAATATATTTAAATCTATTATTATTATTAGTATTATATAAGAAATAGAGCAACCTTAATCAATTATATGTAGGGGTGGGAATAGGTCAGGCCGGCCTACAGGGGTTTACGACCTGCCCTACATAAAGTTTGGCATGTACTGATCTATTTAATTAAAAAGTTAGGCTCGGGCTTTTTTAAAAGCCTATTAAATTAAATAGACTAGACTTATTAAAAAGCTTTATAAGCCTGATAGGCTGTTATATATATATATATATATATATATATATATATATATATATATATATATATATATATATATATATATATATTATTTTTTGGGTATAATTAATTTTTTTTAAACTAGCAGATTTTGATTATACATTACTGCTCCATAACTTTCATTCCTATAATCAAGTAAGACTTTAATTACAATTTAGGTATGAGTCATGTATCCCTTTATATTCTTCATTATTTTTATTGGCTTTCCTATTCCGGTTAACGTTTCCTTTTCCTTTAACTTTCTTGTTAAAAAGGCTTTTAAAAAGGCTATCAGGTCAGGCTAGGCTTTTAAAAAGGTCAGGCCGAGCCAGAAATAAAAACCTTTAATAGGCTATAGGCCAGGCTCAGGCCTCAAAAATTCATCGTAGGCTAGGCTCAGACCTTTTAAAGTTTAGTCTGTCATGACCTATTCCCACCACTAATTATATAGGAGTTGCAATTGATTAGTTATTATTATAATAGGGTAGATTATGTTTTTTATCCTTAAATTTTTTTACCACTGATCAATATTTTTAGACTTTTTTCCATTAATTTAGTCATTTCCATTTATTTTGGATGTTAAATAATGATATGATATATATATTTTATTATTATTTTATTTTATTATATTTTTTCAATTAAAAAACCACCAAAAACTACATGAATAAAGTGTTTTTTTAACTATTAATAATTTGTGGCACCTTATAACCACCACAAATTGCAAGAACCCTTAAGAATAAACTCATTCAACTAATTCACATTTTAATGGGAAGGTAACTTATTTTTCTAGACGAAATTCAATCAATGGTCTAAACATATTATTCTTCCGTTAAGGCTTTTTCTTAGTGTATTCAAAAATTCAACACTAAGTTTACATTTTGAATAATCATAAAATAACATAATAATTAAAAAGGATCTTACTAACTAGTGCTAATAAGGTATTAGTTAAAGGATTAAAAAAATATTTTTAAAGAAATCACATAAAAGAACATAAAAAAACTATATTTACAAATCTTAATAAAAATCTTTTTTCCCTTATTGGATGAAAGTCATATGTACGGCTTGGAGGAAGATAATTGATGTCTTTCCATATTCATTTTTTTTAAGGCTCACATCTTTCTCCTTAAATTTTCACGCTACATGAACGAATCAAACAAGACTAATACTACTCGGCTGTAATTTTAACCATCTTATATATGCTAGTTTTGGTTTGTGTGAAGTGTGAACATGAACATGCATGATAAGCTTGGTCTCTATACATGGATTCAAGCCCTTGGAATCCTCTTCAACTCCAAACTTTGTCACTTGAAGCCCCCAATGGAATGAAAACAGTCATGGCAAGTATAACATTAACTGATTAAGTAACAGTGACATTAACCGTCCATTGACTTGTCAATCATCAAGGAATCTACATAGTAGACACATGCTAATTTTCTTTTGATAAACAACATCTTTAAATCCCTCTTGTCAGGATTTAAAAACACAATTTATAAAGAAATTACACGTGACTGCATTATTAGATGACAAGTTAATGGACTATAAATGTCCTTATTATGTCCTCATTTTCTTTTTAAGCCGTAGGAATCGAATATAGTATATGGAGATTTATAATAATTCACGCACTTTGCTCAACTAGTTAGATCCCCTTAACTTACATCCTCATTTTACATTGTTACTTTGCAATGTGAACTAAAATATGTATAAAAAAACAAAACAAAAGGCTAGAATAAAAAAACCCTCTATTTTATAAGGACCAATAGGTCATCTTTTATGTCTTTCTTAAGAAACTACTTTATAATATGATTGGAGTGCATGTATCTTTTGATCTTTTTAGGAATTATATATATATATATATATATATATATATATATATATATATATATATATATATATATATATAATGATTTTCTTTATGACATATTTTTAATATTTTTTTAAACAACATCATTTTTGTGTTTACAGTGATTGTCCTGAGATTTGAACCTAGAATTTCATGTATATACTACCTTAAATTTTCCTCCACCGAACCAACACTAATGATTTACGTCAAGTGTTTATCTATTGTAGTTAGGGTTTTAAAAGTTCAAAGAATAAAATTTGTTATTTTCACAATTTTTTGGATTTTATGCATCCAAACAAAGTCAAATAAATGTTAGGATTTTCCTATGTTTTATTCTCTGTATTTATCAGATTTCTTGCTTGTCACCTACTAAATCTTAACCTCCAAGAACAATTTAAATTGCTCAAAACTCAGTTATCATCATGTATGTTTCAATTGAGAATTCAAATGACTTTTTTCCTTCATTTGAATTTATAACGTCTTTTGCTCTTAAAAAATATCTTCAATTGACTTTGTTTTTACTTACTAGAATTTTGATGGCATTATATTATTGGTGTTGAAAGTTCCCAACATAGTTAAGAAGGGAGACAAATTTGGAAATTTTTCACTATGCATATTTCGTATTTTCGTCTTAATTAATCTGTTATAATGCTCAAATTGTATTATTCTAAAACTAAAACAATATTTTTCCTTGTTATCAACATTCTTAGACTTGGAAAGCCCAAATTAGATTATTTGCACAACCCATGTTTGAATATTTTGTGTGTTCTTCTTATTTAAGTTCACAGTGAAGTCTAGTTAAGGTTTGAAAAACATGTACTATTTAAAAATTATTTATAGATTTGTATTGATATAAATATTAGTTGTTATTTGAGATATGGTGTATTATATAATTAACTAGTAGAGGCATGCTCTATTCAGAACAAGACTGGGTCTGGCAAAGTGTAAATCCTTAATTTGTTCCACATGTGTTTGTCTGGTTATTGTTCTTTTATTTTTTTATTTTTTCCTTAAAATGGAGTAAGAGATCGATCTCTAACTAGAATAAACTCTTTTGATTACAAGGTAAATTCCTCTAAAAAAATTGAGCGCCTCTTAGCTACCCTTCAAATCCGTAAACCCCAAATTCAATCACCAAACCCATAATCCTTGCTTCTGAAATCCCTCACCACTCGACTTTTCGCCAGCCACAATGAAACTGCCCTTGAAGTCTTTGCCGCAATTCCTCCCAACGTTTGTGGGGTATTATCACTAGCCCTGTGTTTAAATTGTTGGACTGTGAAAAAATGTAATAAAATCTAGGGTTTGATATTGTTGTTAAAATAATTTATGGCAAATCGAAAAAATTATTAGTTGAGTCGTAGACAATGTCGCTTTCTTTAAGACGTTTCGTGACACTGCCAAAAATTGTGCAAGCAGACTATTAACCACGAAGTCCCTAGGATAAAATAGCTCAGATCACTCTATAAGATTCCCACTATACTGAGGGAACCTTTCTAGAATTACACCCTCTTGTATGACTTGAAAAGTCACTCTAAAGCCACCTGAAAATATGACTTGAAAAGTCACTCTAATAGCCAACCGAAAATTTAGTGCTACAGAAAGAAAGAGGGAGAAGTTTCTCGGAAATGCATCGACTGAGATTTGGGAGGGAGAAAGAAAAGTTGAGGAAATGCTTCTCGACTGGGACAAGAAAAAATAAAGAAAGAGGCTCTCTATATATAGGGAGTGAAACATTATCCAAGTGTTTACCCTGAGCGATGTGGGACTTGAAGCTTTTTTTTCTTTTTTTTTTTCCAAACTTTCACTCATTATCTCCTTTGTTCTAACAGATACAACATCATTTTGAGGACTACATTGTTTAAATTGAGAAAGAACGTTAACCCATTAAAATGTACTAGGATAAAATGAATCTGCTAATGAGATTGGAAGCAAATTGAAGTTGAAGGAAGTACATCTCAGATTCAAAGGAAGCATAGAATTTGATTAAGTTGAGAAAGGGCAAGATAATTGTAGCCACTTCAATGATACTTTTTTTTATGGGAATTACTTTAGGCTATTTTGACAAAACTAGCTTAAAGTTGAAAAGTTAGCTAGTAAAATTGAAAGTTAATTTTTTTTTAATAAATTATAAGTATTCATAAAGATAACTTATGAAGTTGTTGAAAGTATAAAATGATAAAAAAGTAATAAAATCATAATTTATTTAAAAAGAATAACTAAAAAATTGGATAAATATATTAAGGATAAAAATTAAAGAAATATAAAAAGTTAGAAGTTGAGCGTTTCAAAAAATACTAAAAGTTACTAAAAAAACTTATCTATTCAACAGTAAAACAAGTTTTCAGTTAATGAAAGAGGTTAAAAACTAACCAAAATATCTTATCCAAGATAATTTTAATGAAACTTAACACCAACAATTTTCTTTCTG
Source organism: Glycine soja (assembly GCF_004193775.1). Classification (NCBI taxonomy): domain Eukaryota; kingdom Viridiplantae; phylum Streptophyta; class Magnoliopsida; order Fabales; family Fabaceae; genus Glycine; species Glycine soja. Next base: position 40,676,919 of record NC_041002.1, read on the forward strand.
TTTGGGTTCAATGATATAGGAAGAAATTAGGCAAAATTGCAAAATTGGTCCTCCACTTTATCTCCAATTTCGGGTTTGGTCCCCCTATAATTTAATTCACAAATTTGGTCCCTCGGTTTTATAAATCCTTGCAAAATTGATCCTGGAAGCCCAATTTGGACGATGACCGTTAACCTTAGACGTTGACTGCCACGTGTCAACGCTTGAGTGGTTCCCTGTAAAGACTTCATTTTTTGTAGGTAAAATTGCACTTTTGGTCCCCCAGTTTTACTCCAATTTCGATTTTGGTTCCCCTATAATTTAATTCACACATTTGGTCCCTCAGTTTTATAAATCTCTTTATAAATTGTTCTTGCAAAATTGGTCTTTTGAATGGTTTAGCCACTGGTGCTAGAGACATGGTAGGTCTTGATAAATCTCGCACTTCTTTTTCATCGCAAGTTTTTCACTCACTTGGAACCCAAAGAAAAATCACTATTTGTCTCTCTCCCACTTTTGGGGTTGTTTAACTTGGGAAAGTGGTGCATGAATCCCAACCTGGGTTTGAAATTTTCAGATATCTTACTTTAACATGTTCTGTAATAGCCTCTTTTTTTTTCTTTTTTTGCTCCCTCATGCGGTATTATGTCTATACAACTGCTTAAGTGGCCTATGTATGACAATGGTATTTTTGTTTGAAATTTGAAATACAATTTCTCCAGTAATGAAATTTGGATGAATTTATAAAGGGATTTATAAAACTGGAGGACCAAATGTGTGAATTAAATTATAAAGGGACCAAAATCGAAATTGGAGTAAAACTGGGGGACCAAAAGTGTAATTTTACCTAAAAAAATGAAGTATTTACGGGAAACCACTCAGACGTTGACACGTGGTATTGACACATGACAGTCAACATCTGAGGTTAAGGGTCAATGTCCAAATCGGGCTTCCAGGACCAATTTTGCAGGGATTTATAAAACTGGGGGACAAAATTTGTGAATTAAATTATAGGGGGACCAAATCCGAAAGTGAAGATAAATTGGGGGACCAAAAGTGCAATTTTGCCAAGAAATTAAGAGAGAACAATAACTTCACCCTTGGGTGTAGGGATTTTAACTTCTTTTTTGTATACTTAGGTGGCTTTTAACAATAGAGAATTATATCAATTGATTTAAATTAAAAATTAAATTTTACCAATAAAAATTGTGACAAAGTTACACGTCACTTGTCACATGGAGAACCCTTGTAACATAAAGTTAACAAAGAGACATTAAAATCAGATTTTTTTTTTTAAAATTTGGAGGACTAAAATATACAATTTTTAGGGAAAAAATAGTCCCAAATTAAGCATCAAATTTATATTTGAGTCTAACGTTTAATTCCTATATCACTCTAATTTTAAATATATGATCTTTCATAAACTAATGATTATGACAAAATTTATAAATATACAATAGTTATTTTATAATAAAAAAGTTTTGTTCGATGAAATACAATTTAAATGTGTGTGCCAGGTGGGGCTATGGATCATGATCCATGGTTTTCAATTATGTTGCATTCCTAGTTTTACAAATCAAATGAATTGATCAATTTCTCCTTCCATTTCATCCTCTATCACCAATCCAAATTGTCCTAAAAATATCCTTAGATATATTTTTTTCATCAGTGTGACATTGGTACGAAGGATTAATTGTGTTGATGACTAATTTTCATCAAAAAATTTAATTGATCACCTTTTATGAAGTCTCTCCTTCTAATCATATTTTTTCATCCACAATATTCAAATCCGAAACATTATGTAAGGATATCGAGTCTAGTATTACTCGGACCAACAACTTGTTAGTAGTGTCCCTACATATATGAGGAGAATTTATGTACTAAATTAAGCTTATTTTTTAAACTTTAGATATTCTTCATATTTGTGTCATACATAAATATTATTCTTTGTCTATTAATTATTTTTCTTTTTATTGTTTTCTACATTTTATTAATATTTCAAAAACAATAAGTACAAGATAGTGAGATACTTGTTATTATGATAACATTTTTTAAATTGAGCTTCTTAGAAATTCAAGCTGTAAGTTTTCCTTAATTTTGTTTTTATAAAATTATATGATTTGAATGAGTATTTTTTCTCTAAATATAAATATGAAGTTGTTCCAATAAATTAATAAATTCCATCATTGGCCTACTAGATTCAAGTTCAAAAACCAATAGTTGACAAAAGTTGTCCCAATGAATATTAGTCACTCCTTCCGATGGGAACAACTTCATACCAATATCATAAAAAATAAAAAAGATTCAAGTTCAAAAAAATATTGAGGTGGTCATCAAAATATCCATTAGATTTTAGCTCAAATAAATCTCATAGTAAGCTAAAGCAGTTAAGCGTATATATTAATTGTTACCATATATTTTATGTGACATGAAATCCTTACCTAATTTATTACCATAATAAAAAAAATTATTAGATAAATTTTTTGAGTTTAGAGCCCATTTGGTGGTTAGGATAAGATGAGATGAGATAGAATGTACGAACAAGATAAGAACATGAAACGATAAGAGTAAGATAAGTCTTAATCTTATTCAATGTTTGGTGTGCCCCATGATACGGATCAAATAACTATAGGGGGTGGTGGTGGTGACAACAACAATGGTGGAGAGGATGGTGGTGGTAGCTGCGTTGTTGACAATAGTGGTGGTGGTTGCACTAGCGATGATGATGGTGACGACAATGGTGGTGGTGGTGGTGGTTGTGGTGACGACAATGATAGTGGTGGTAATGGTGGTTGTAGCGGCAACAATGGTGGTGAGTGGTGATAGCAATGGTGATGATGGTGGTTGCAGTAGTGACAATGGTGGTTACGGCGACAATAATGACGGTGAGTGATGATAATAAAGATGGTGGTGGTTGTTATGACGGTAATGATGACAACGGTAGTGGTGGTTGTTATGACAGTGATGATGGTTATGGTGACAATGGTAGAGTGGTGGTGGTAATAGTGATGACAAGGGCAATGGTAGCAGTAGTTGCTGCAGCCGTAATGGCGGTGAGTGGTCACAACGACGATGATGGTGGTGGTGGTTGTGATAGTTACATGGAAGTGTTTCTAACACTTGTAGAGGAAAAAAAATATGATCTACTTTGCATTCAAAATATACAACAATAATAAATAGAGAAAAATATATGTGTACCCGAATGCACGTTCTTGAAGCAACACAATTTTTCTTCACCAAAACAATCTCTGTTATCAACCCTTTGATGAGTGAAATTCTAAAGAACAAATTCTCTTTTAATGTCTAAAACTAGACTTAATTTTTCTAGTACGTGTGCCTAGTACTTTTTGCCTCGGGTAGATACTTCTATTTACAATATTAAAGATATATGGATTTAGGTCTTTTCTCAAAGAAAAAAAAAAGGAAAGGTTTTATTTAAAATAATTTCATATCTCTTTACCTTTATAAAAATAAAAACTATCTCATATCTTTTATTTTATTTTATTTTAAGAAGCTTCCTGGCACCTGGTATAAGACAAAGATAATTCATAATTAATCATATAATTAATTATGATAATTAATCACATGTTATCTTGATATGCAACAATAAAATATTATTCTTATTTTATGGACAACTTCCACATTTATAAAATAATACTCTTTTTATAATGATTATATTATTGGTTCTAGCAAAAAATATAATAATATTTCACTAAAATATTTATTTGATTAAATTAAATTCTCTAATTTAATTATTAAATAAATTATTTTCTTTTGTAAAGATTAAAACACTCATTTGTGTGTGATCTCATATGTTAAATACTAAATCGATATTTAATTAATCATAATTAATTTACTAATCAAGGTAGGTATTTAGGAGCACTCTTTAACGTCCATAATATGAAGTAACATCTTTTACCTTCAAGAATCAATAAGAAACTCTTTTCTTCTTTCATTCAGTTGTCCTGGTCAAGATCTTAACTCTATCATAGAGCTCAAACTCATTACCTAAAGTTGATTAATTTCTTCTTGATTAATTATTAATTCTATAAGTATTTAATCTTATCAAATATTCATTCAACTAGTGCCTCAAGACATTAGGCGTTCAAAATTAAAATATAACAAATAACTTGTTAATTACTACGATAATCTCATGCCAAAAGAAACTATTATATTTCTTCTTTAGAACTTCCTATTGACATATCAAGGTAATATTAACTATGGAGAACTCTCAATTAAATCGGTTCAATAATGACATTCACATATATAATCTATATATGCAATTTAAGAAATGAGATATATTAATCTTTATTCAATAAAGAACATTACATATATATTGATGTGTCAGATTATTGATATCCTATTTACAATAATCTTACGATCAAGAACAAATTAAAATTATAAAGGAATTGTTTCTCATTATCATAATCTCTATCATGATAATAAGCCTCTAATTTTAATCAAGGACGTGTCAAATTAACAATTTAAGAAAACAATAAATATAATAATAAAATAAAGAACAATTATTTACTAAAATTGATAACATGATGGATGAAATCTTGAGCATACATATTTATCTCTAATTTTAGTTTCAATTTTTAGTTTTAAAAATACACCAAATTATTTTATTTGCTAACGTACTCAAAATTTGCTGAAGGTATGCACAAATTTGTCCAAATTTTGTTGAGGAATCGAATAATTCTTTCATTGGAAGCATTCCTTCAACCCTTTTCACAATCTCAACAATAAATTCAACCAAAATTATTATAAAATTATTAACTTTAACATCTCTTGAATAAAAACTTAAAATAAACTAAGTTTATGTTGTTTTAACACAAAATAAATAATAAAAAAACTAAATAATTATTATATAATTTCAGTATATAAATCACATATAGATAATACTTATCAAGAATTTTCTAAAATACACTAAGAATCCAATCATTCAACATAATCTCTTTCTTTCAAGGGGCCTAAAAGAAATAAACTCGTTGGTAATTATTAGCCATTTTCCATGGCTAGCCATTAAAATTTTTAAAGAAAACTATATCAAATTACGAATGCCATTTTTTCTTCACTATCTCTTCCTTTTCCTTTTCTTGTTTAATTTTCTCTCATCGCTCAAACAGTGTTAATGTCTAATGGAAGGAGAACTTGTGGGCAAGTGTTTAACCTTCGTAAAATTCAAAAAACAAAATTGGTGAATTATTCAAAACTTTATTGTAAGAAATAGTCTTTATTTTATTATATATATATATATATATATATATATATATAAAATTAATGTGTCTTTTTTCTGTATATATATATATATATATATATATATATATAAAATTAATGTGTCTTTTTTCTGTCGACGACTTCCATTTGTTGTTTTGTGTGTTCAAAAGTCTTCCTATTATTACAAAACCCGAAGACATAGTTAAGCTAGTGGTACGATGCCATTCATTTCCGATCACCGACAATAATGATGGGTGTCTTCTCTGGATTTCCTCTTCTTTTCCTTCTTCCTTTTTGCTTTGCTTCCTTAGCTTTTGGAGCCACTTTGCCAGAAGACGAAGGTACGTAATGCACATGTACATGCGTAGATAGATCTTAGTCATTTTATTCTATTCTTGCTTTGATTCGTGATGGGGTTTGGTTATTTTTATTTGATAGAGTTTATTGATATAAACATTTATATTTATGTGCGTGTGATAGTGCAAGCTCTGAGAGACATAGCACACACAATTGGGAAGAAAAATTGGAACTACAGCGTAGATCCATGTACTGGAAAGAGTAATTGGAATTCTTCCGAAAAAAATGTTGTCACATGCAATTGTTCATTTGTTAATCACACTTGCCATGTTGTAAGCATGTACGTCTCTCTCTCTCTTTATTTATAGGACTACTTTATTGTCAAATTTATGTTTTATTCTTAATTAATTGTGAGATATATTAATAATTACAATCATTTTTTCGAGTGAGTGTATTTATTAAGCTATCAATAAAAGAAGATATATTTATTGATGGAATAATTATCCTTTAAAAAATAGTCACTTTTTAAATTATTAATATAATGGATAGTTTTGAAATTTTTTTTATAACATATTAATTAATTTTATTATTTTTATTGGTTTTGATGAATTAAATATTTGTTTCTTATATATAAGATTAGAAGTAGTGTTACATTAAAAAACTGAAGTGACACTTATTTGAAGTATTAGTCAAAAACATAATTAATATTGTATTGAAAAATTAACATGATATTTATTGTGAGACAATTATTTTTTTTACAAATGCATGTGAGTAATTTTTAATGATGAATTTAATAATAGTGGATACAAATAGATTATTAAGTGAAATTTGCATGAAACTTATTACTACCTCCATTCCTTTTTAATTATTAGATTTTTGGAAAACAAATTGTTTTTATTTATATGTTGTTTGAAAAGTTCACTGTCCCATTAATTACTCTTTTACTATGTTTTTTTATTATAAGACATAGTTTAAAATGAATTGATAGTCCTTTTTATAAGGCATTTTAAAATTTCTATGAATCATTTAATATTTTTCCATTAATGGTTCTTATTAAATATTCTAAGTATTTAAGTTTTTAATTGATAGTGATGCATAATATTTTTGGACTTTAATATTTTCATATCACTCATAACAAGTTAATGACTATTAATATTTAATAAGGACATAATTGGTACTCCCTCCGGTCCTATATATTGGTCACATTTTAGAAGAAATACTTGGTCTTATTTATAAGTTATCAACTAACCTATTAATAATGATTTTCCAATTTTATCTTTTATACTATTCTCATCACTTTATTATTAGGGAATAGAAATATTGAGATTAAAGGTTGCTCTTGGTCCATATCCATTGATGGAGATAATAGAATAATAAGTGAATATTAATAATGACATGGAAGAGAGAGAATGTGAGATAATAATTTAGGCTAAGCATTTAATTAGTTATTAATGAAATTAGTTGGATGTGTAATTATGTTAGGATATAATTGAAAACTTATTTTATTTTCAGATATATTTAATGGCTTAACTTCCCATCCTTGGTCTTGATGATTCGATTGAAAAGTGACCGTAGTTGATCAAAGATGTAATAGACTCAATATTTATAAGAAAGATTTCAAATTCAAGTCTTAGTATTAAAAAAACATAATTGAGAGGGAATTTTTTATTAAAGATAACTAATCTAATTTTTCGATAGAAATTATTCATCACAAAACCAATAAATACTTTATATTAAAGTAATGATCCAAAAATAGTCATTGCACGACTTTTTAATTAACACACTCTAAACATAATGCCAATATAACCCTTTTGATTCTTAGTGGTTACACACTTATTCATGTTTTAAGGACAACTCACAATCTTTCATTTTCTAATTATTATTGTCCAGAAATATATTTTAAAGTTAATAATTTTAAAAAATGAGTAAAAGTAGTAATATAATCGTTAATGACACTGCTCAATATTAAAATTATAAAAAATTAATATATTTGTAAATAGTTAAAGTTTATTCATCTCTCACTCACTCACACACACACTATATATATATATATATATAATATTTTCATTTCTTCATTATGCATTAACAACTTCATGATTTTTAATGGCTGCAGCATTTTAAAAGAACAAAATCTTTCGGGTATTATCTCAGCGGATCTGGTCAGATTACCCTATCTCCAACAAATGTATGTATGGTGTAACATTCGTAACTTACAATTTGACTGTTATAATATACACGATTTATTATCTTTTAGTTATTAAAATTAATAAAATTATAATTTTTAGTTCTTAAATTTTTTTCTTTATTTTTAATCTTTTAACTTGTTATTTCATCCTATTTTTAGTCTTTTAACAATTTTTCCGTCCTAACTTTTAGTTTCTAAAAGAATTAAAAATAAGGACGAAAAAATTAAATGACTAAAAGAAAGATGAAAAAAAATTAAAAGAATGAAAACAGAAATAAAAAATTTAAGAACTAAAAATATAAATTTAAAAATATTTTCGGACTAAAAAGACAATTTATCTTGATATAGATATACCTTCTATTATTTGATTTATTAATTCTTTGTCTTTAATTTATTGCAGTGACTTCACTCGGAACTACCTTAATGGTACAATTCCTAAGCAATTGGGAACCTTAAATCTCGTCAACATGTAATATATCATGCTTTGTTCCTTTGCTTTCACTCTTAATTTTCCTCCTTATTTGATCAGGATTCTCTTGAGGATAGAATTAAAGACAATGGTACAATAAAAAAAAAAAAAAAGAATTAAAGACAACGGGTTTTCGTTTTTCTCTTTTTTTTAATGTCTCATAATTATTTTTTTTTAATTTGTTATCTTGTCCTTATTTCCTAAAACAACGGGGAATCTAATTGTACAATTTCCCTTTTGTAAGTTCCTTTCTTGGAAACCGTCTAACTGGTCCAATCCCAAAGGAGCTTGGAAACATCACCACTCTCAAAGCTTTGTAAGTTTCTGGTTTTGTATATTAAAGTTTTTCCCTTTCTAGTTTTTCTTTTTGTGAGAGTTTAGAGGATCTGAATTTAAAATGAATAGAGTATTGGAGTTCAATCAGTTATCTGGAAGTCTTCCTCTAGAGCTTGGGAATCTTACCCAGATTGAAAAACTGTAAGCCCTTTTCAGTAGTCTCTGTATGACTTTGAATTTGGTTGATCGATATTGATTTCTGAAGCTATGTTTATTGATCATTTGGTGCATATTCTATGCCTTCCATTCATTACTTGTTTTTCCTTTAGGCATCTAACCTCCAACAATTTCACTGGAGAGTTACCTGCAACATTGGCTAGGCTCACAATATTGAAGGAACTGTAAGCTTTGTGCATTTAATATGTTAGATTGTATTGTATTTGACATTGAGAATGCTTAGGCCTACTCTATCTTATGATGAAATTAACTTTATTTTGAAGAGTTGGGGAGACAAGGATCTAACTCTTAACCGTTTGATTATGGAGGTTTTGATGCCATGTCAAGAATCAACTGTCCTAAAAGATTAGGAAGTTAGTTGAAAGATTATGTTTGGTTTTATATCTCTAACGTATTTAACTTCTATTTGTGGTTTATCCTCCTACAATGCAGTAGAATTGGCGACAATCAATTCTCTGGAGCAATACCCAATTTTATACAGAGCTGGATAAATCTTGAGATACTGTGTGATTATACTTTTTTCTCCTTTTCTTTAATGAACTTTAGTTGTTTTAATTTTTTTAACGTAATGTCGCCTTATCCAAAACATATTTTTAGTGTTATGCAAGGGAGTGGTTTGAGTGGGCCAATTCCTTCTGGAATTTCAATTCTGAGAAATCTTACTGACTTGTAAGTATGATGCTCTCTAATGAACCAAGATTTAAGCATTAACATGCTTTTTATTGTATAATTGATTAAAATATGATATGCAGGAGGGTCACTGACTTGAATGGATCTGATTCATGGTTTCCACAACTTAATAATATGACAAAGTTGGTAACACTGTGAGTCAGATGATTTGATTATGATTATTATTTTTACTATTCAAGTTATTGTCTTGATAAGAAAGTGTTTCAGGGAATGAAAATAAAGATATGCTTATGTGTTGTTGCTATCACTTTGCATATTGTATGATTGGTTGCCAGAATATTGAGGAGTTGCAACATTATTGGATCCTTGCCAGAGAATCTTGGAAAATTGACTAATTTGGAAGTATTGTAAGTGGTGATATATTTTCTTTTCCTTTATGTTCTTTTTAAGATGATAAATCTCAATTTTTATTGTCATATTTTAGTATATTTAGAGTTAAAATGTGGGTTTGAGCCTAACTCAACCCCAAAAACTAGCTCACTGGGTGAGGGTTGCCCTCTACTTACATACTCTATCTTGGCACTATTTCTAGCCAATGTGGAACTTAGGTTTTTTTTTTTTCAATATTTAGAAGCTTGTAAAAGTCTTGCAGTTTACCCTCACTGATTTGGTGAAGAACTTAAAACATAATTGTTGTATGCACTACATTATAGGAGCTATGTTTAATGTTCCTTTAATTTAATTTTCCCATTAGAAAAGAACATATTCTGACCGTAATTTCTTTTCTAGAGATGTTAGCTACAACAAATTAACTGGACCAATTCCAAGCATTTTTGGTGATCTTCGGCACTTGGATATGTTGTAAGAAATTTTCCATAATTTTTCTTTATTTTTGCACCAAAATAATCTCATACATTTCTGAGTAGCTAGGAAGTGCTATTCTATTTCATTAAGCTTTCTTCAGTTTTAGTTTGAAATGGTAAAAGCTCTAACTGGGTTATTTTGGATAGACATACAGTATCATGGCATGAATTTGCTAACTGTTCGCCAATATGTTTGTTCAACTAAAGACTTAAACATATCGGTGTTTCTGTAGTCTTTTTATTTGGAATGGACACATACACCCCTCATTTGACTTTGCTTGAATGTTCAGAACAATGTATTTAACCCTTTGAAAGAAAATTTTCTCCATCAGATAATTATGTTTCTATTTTTTGAGGAAAAAAGCAATAGAAAATAAAGAAAAATTGATAGGAAAAGCAATAAGTGGAATTAAGGAGTAGCAAAGCAGAAAAAGATATCGGTGACTGGAATTTTTGTCATTCATTTATGTTGGTCACTGAATTGAAACTAATATTGGTGAGGTAAAACTAGATAAATCCTTAAAGACAGTCCACATAATTTTGAATATAGTTCACTAGTCTATTTGTCATTTTTCTATCAATAATTTGAGTTATATTAATTGACTTGATATTTGCTTTGCTAGTTTTTTAGAAGGGAATCATCTCACTGGATCGCTGCCTCGGTTGATAGATAAACCTCACTATGTGTGAGTTACCTTTCAGATGCTACCTATATGATTTATTAATTTAGTAATTCAAGTATTTTGACTGATAAAATGGTGCCCTTGCACTAATTATTTGTTCCTTTTGTGCATAACTTTGGCATAGTGCTTTTAGTGCAAAATATGCAGAAAAATTCTAACTTCGTCCTTAGGAAGAGATAAGAATCCTTTGATCTTTTCATTAAACAAAAAAGTAAAAATAGTAAACACTCCCATATATTAGAGACAAATAATCTGAGTACATTTGGATAGATTTTATAGAAAAGAAAATTCAAGCTTGTATCATTGTCTTTCTTTTTTGAATTTTGACAGTAACGCTATTTCTCCCTTGCCTCGTTGTACTATAAAATCCATATGACAAAAACAAAATTTTGAATATGAAGAAAAAAGGTCTTGGATAATATTACTTGCTATACTCTGCTTTTGTTTCTTTTAGCATGATGTAGGCAATAACATTTTTTTTTTATAGATAAACTGAATCATTCGGGGAACAAATGATCCAGAGCAACTATGGTAATGTTGAATATAAACTAGAAGAAAAAAGCCATTGTGTTGTTTTTTCACTATTCTATTAGTTATTAAAAGTTTATTTAGTTATTTTGCTATAGAAGAAATAATATTAGAGTGTATAGAAATTTAGTTCAACCAATGAGGAGGATAAGATGTCGGCTTTACTAAGAATTTACCAATATCTTCCACTCTCTCAAATAGAGAGAAACAAAGAAAACAAAAAGCTAAAGAATCTTGCAAATCTATCTTGTTATCAGAAAGAGATATTTCCACAAGAGGAAGACGTGACTTTAGAGTCTTATCATATAATGGATCTAAAGAATCTCACTTGAGCATTCTGCTCCATCGATATACATAAAAGAGCTAAATCAGCTTCACATTGACATGAGGCTTAGCCGTCCTTATTCTTACCAAAACCTTTGAACTTCACCAAAAGAAACTGCTCCAAACTGAGGAACTAATCCAATGTTTTCCAAAAGAACAAAACTTAGCTTATGTTGTTAGGTACTTTTGGTCTTCTCTATCAAAATTGGAGTTTTATCTTGGAAATCCATGTCAACATTTAATGTTGAGTTTAATTGCGTGAGTTATTAAGGTAAAACATCCCTAAAAGCATCTATCAAACTACATATAAGTTTTGTCTTTGCCAAAACTCCAATCTGATTATTCCACAAGTAGTACTTGACAATGTAAAAATATATGACATGTAAGAAGAAAGAGCTGTGTGAGGCCTATAGATCTGTAGCATGTTTGTACTTTTAGTCTCATCCAATCTGTGCTAACAAATATTTGACTTCATATGTTGGCTGTAGCCATTGTTGAGGGAAAGATACTCTTTGTCTTGATCAGTTGGTAAGAACTTTGGGAGAACCACACCGCAAAACTTAGCCATTGTAGTTGGAGAGTGTAAGGTCTTATAAACCCTACAATAGAATCCCATACCTAATTGGCTCCTGATAGCCCACCACACACTATAGCCTTAGTGTCCACCTGCATTGCTCACGATACCAATTGATAAGAATCTTGGGAGAACCACACCACAAAGGATAGCTAAGGTTTTATAAACCTCACATCTCAATTAAGGCTGTTCTTCCCTATTGCCATTATGATTATTAATAAGATCACCAATAGAATTCCATTTTTGTTGAGTCTGATTTTGGTTCCTGTATGCTTTCCTAAGGAAGTGATGCATGTTAATTTTATTAAAAAAAATGTTACTAAGCAATTGCTGTCATAATATTTTCTTCTTTTAGCTACTCATAAATTTTTTGATATTTTGTTGCTGGAATTTTTTTCCGTACTTCGTTATAGTTGTATGCTCTATGCTCAATTCAATAGTTGATAAGTAGCTCATAGCGGACCATTTTGATTTTCCCTTTGATGGAATCTCCTATTAAGACTTTTAGAATTCTTAATCAAGTCCATGAAGTCAACATCTTGTGTGATCTTAGTTTCTAAATCACACATTTTATGAACCTTATACAGAGATCTCTCTTATAACAATCTTAGCATCGGCAACAACATAGAGGAGCTACAGTGTCGACAGGAAACTGTGTAAGACTCCTTGCAGTTTCATACTTTTATTTTTCTTTATTTATCTTTCTTTTTAATTTTGTAGTTTTAAGAAGCTATCTAAGCCTTGACCATTTACCATATGCCTCAGGAACTTGTTTGCTTCATTTTCTAATGGAAACAGCTTGTAAGTTTAATGTTCTTAATTCTATATTTTCTATACTAAATATTAACAAGTTTATACAGGTTATAATGTGTGCTGATTTATCACCCCTACCTCACTCCATTCTTCCTTTGTAACTTTATTTTATTTTTTCAGAGGAAATGTTTCATGTTTGTCAAACATTCCGTGTAAAAGTAAGTTGATTTATCTTGGTTTTCACTATAGACTATTAGTTATTATTTTGACATTTGAAATGGTTGGTTTTTAATGTATTTATACCTTCTTTTTTTTTTTTTTTTTGAACTTAGAGATACAATAACAAAGGGATATCTCTCGTTACACTAGATTGCCAAACTTTTTATATAAGAAAAAAAGTTGTTGTAGGAGTAGGATACTAAACCTCACTATTAAGTTACAATGGTGTTATAAAACCGAAGAAATGTGATATCATCCTAAATAACTAAGCTTGAGCCTTGATGCCTTAAGTTAGTCTTTTGTGATGATTCCAGCCAGGAAAGGTTATTGAAAATTTTCCAGTGACAGTGGACAATGGTGTTTTGTGTTGGATAAAATGGCTACACTCCTGGAGGGAGGGGTGAATAGGTGTGTTCAAAATATTATAAAAAAATCCTCTTTAATTTTTCAAAAACATTTTGAAATTTTTTTTCAGACTTTTTAATAAATAAAAGCTTGCTTTGGATAGATCCATGTATAAAAAAATATTTTGAATCAATGATGAGTAAGTGATGCTTTTGAAATTTCCTTTAGTTCTTGGGTTCAGTTTCATATCAGCTTAATCTTTAACAATTACAGTTAACTAAAGCATGTTAAAAAACCAAACTCAATAGAAAGAATTTTAAGGAGAGAGAGAAAGAATTGCACAATGATTTTTATACTGGTTTAATAACAGCCTATGATCAAATAACCTGAGTTTGGATTTACATTAATCAAACACTATGATTACATACAAACTTACAAACAATATTGAAACCTACAACAATACCCTTACGCAGTGTAGAACCTACTACATTACCCAATTCTCGAGAACCCTTCTCCAGATACAAATAACAATGAAAAAAATTAGGAAAGATTTCACTTGGATAGTGAAGATATGAAAATTTTAGTTCTTATCTTTTTGTTGGTAGTTGATTAGATGATAGTTGATAGCTGATAATTTTAGAGAATTGTTTTAGAAAGAAGGCTATGTCATTGATTTCTTGGATTGATCAATTACAACATACCAATTGCCTATTTATAGGCTCAAGTCACCAACCTCTCAATGGTGGTGAATGTTTCTACATTACTTTAGGTTTTTCTAGAGTTTTCATGATAGATTAGTATCATGATAGTTCTAGATTCTTCTATCTTATACATACACTTATAGTTCTAGATTGTTCTATCATATTCATACACATTATAGTTCTAGATTGTTCTACCATATTCATATACACTATAGTTCTAGATTGTTCTACCATATTCATAGCCATGAATCATCAACTTGTACCTTCATGACAATGTTTGTTGCATATTTTAAATTTAGAGGGAAGCTTCTATTGCTCTTATTCATCTTTACTTGGGCTATCTCAGACCTTTTATTTTTGTTGTCTAAGATTTTGCATACACCCCCTTCAACGTGAAGTGTGTAGCCTCTCTCCATCATTTGACCAATGCTTAGAAGATTTTCTTTTAGGCTGGGAACTAGTAAGACATCATGGATGAGTCGCTTACCTTTATCTGTCTCCACCATGATAGTGCCTTTGCCTTTTGATTCAACCACACTTCCATTTCCCAGTCGAACTTTGACTTTGACAGACTCATCAATACTTTTGAAAATAGTCTCATTCTTGGCCATGTGATTGCTACATCCACTATCCAAGTACCAGCTTCCTCCCTTTTCTTTTATTGAGTCTTGAGTGGCGTAGAACGTACATTGTTCTTGATCATGCTCCTCTGCGATATTAGCTTGATGCCTATTTTTGTTGCGACAATTTTTCTCTACGTGCCCGAACTTCTTGCAATGGTTGCATTGTGGCATATTACGGAACCAACAATTTTTCTCTGCGTGGCCTTGCCTTTTGCATATATTGCATGAAGGATTTTTATCTATTTTGTTCTTAAGGAAATTCCTAGAGCCTTCTCTTCTTTTGGAGGTTTCTCCATAATTTTTCTTTCCTCTATTTTCTTTGTTTTGGGGCTGAAATTTAAACTTTGACTGGAAGACATTTTCAATTGTAACTTCTTTATGCCTATACAGTCTTTGCTCATATGCTTCAAGAGAGCCCATAAGTTCTGTCTCTGATAGAGTGGATAGATATTTGGTTTCCTCAATCGTTGTCACGATTGGGTCAAACTTTTGGGGCATAGTAATTAGAATTTTCTCAACAATTTTCTTGTCAAGAATATCTTCCCCAAAAGCTCTCATTTGATTAACTATTTCTTTAACTTTAGAATAGTAATCTTTAACTGTCTCAGACTCCTTCATCTTCAATAGTTCAAAATCTCTTCTTAGAGATTGAATTTTAACGGCACGTACCTTAACACTTCCTTGAAACTCCTCCTGCAATGTGTTCCACGCTTCTTTGGCAGTCTTAGCTCCCATAATTCTTGGGAAAATTGGATCAGTCACCGCTTGTTGCAAGGTGAACAACGCCTTTGAATTTTTTTGTTTATTTTTCTTCAACTCTTTTTCTTGAGATGCATTAAGAGCTGAAGTATCCGCGGGAATGGTGAAGCCTTCTTCTACTATGTCCCATAAATCTTGAGATGAAAAATATGTTTCCATTTTAACACGCCAGAAATCATAATTTTCACCATTGAAGATAGGGACAGAAATAGTTGACGATTGAGTAGTGTTATCCATAGCTTAGAAAAAATATTATTAGAGTGGGTTAATAGTACAAAGGAAATTTTTGAAGTAGTTGGGAGAATTTTGGAATGGTAGGTAGGTAATATAACTACGCCTAATGTATGACCGAACGTAGCTCTGATACTACTGTTGGTAGTTGATTAGATGATAGTTGATAGTTTTAGAGAATTGTTTCAGAAAGAAGGCTATGTCATTGATTTCTTGGATTGATCAATTACAACATACCAATTGCCTATTTATAGGCTCAAGTCACCAACCTCTCAATGGTGGTGAATGTTTCTACATTACTTTAGGTCTTTCTAGAGTTTTCATGATAAATTAGTATCATGATAGTTCTAGATTCTTCTATCTTATACATACACTTATAGTCCTAGATTGTTCTACCATATTCATACACATTATAGTTCTAGATTGTTCTACCATATTCATATACACTATAGTTCTAGATTGTTCTATCATATTCATATACACTATAGTTCTAGATTGTTCTACCATATTCATACATATTATATTTAAGAATATTCTAAAAATTTGTAGCAATTTCAACACTTTTTATCACACATAAAGACTACCCTATACCAATTTGATTTGATCCACCATCCCTTTCAAGTTGAGAGTTCTTGAAACTTGGTTATGAATCTTCAAAAAATACTCTCCTAGCTCTCACACTCTCAAAAGGTGAGATCATCACAAATTGAATAGAAGAGTTATGTGAAGAGACTTGAATAAAGGAGAAACAGAGTTAATCTATTATTTTGTTCTTGACCCCTTTTGGTTATCAATTTGAAGATAATAGTCGATTATATCATGGGATAAGCGATTAATTGCGAAGGTGCCTTAAATTCTTCCAGACTGAAATTATCGATTATCACAAGTAACTAATCAATTATTTGTGAAACTGTGATAAATTCTCAAAACAGGCACTTTGAGATAATCGATTAATTTGTTCATCACTTTAAGACTTAAAAATATGGAAACTTGTTTCAATCCAGAATTAATCCAAGTTATTTACTAAGTTCATTTTATCAGAAGGGTGCTAGGATAAGTCTATATATGAGGATAATCTAACCTATATCAATTCATCTCACACACAATCGTGCAATGAAAGAAAAACGAAAGACAAAGCTATAATAGTTTTGTTCCACTCTAGTTCTATTTTTTTTTGGTGAGTTCTCTAGTTCTATTCTATTTCAATATACAATGGCATCATCAGAACATCAAATCAATCTTTGTCATCATGTTCTTCATTTTGTTGGTTCAAGGTTGTCAAAGATGGAGATAGAGATTGTCATGGTGGTACAAAAATTATGTCCCCAAAATGGAGATAACTGCTTTTCAAGAGAGAAAACAATTACAAGAGGTGACAAAACTGGCGGAGTAGTGACAGTGGATGTTAAGTTGTAATTCAGTAGTTAGTTGTATTAGAGGCTGTTAGTGATAGTTATAGACTTTCCTATATAAGGGAGTCACTGTAAAGTGCAGTAAGTGAATAATAGAATTTTGCATCTATTATTTTCTTTGTTAAAAGGAAACCATGTGGAGGATGAGTGTTTCAACAAATTGGTGTGTAGAGCTTTGTTCGTTTCCTGGAACCAGAAGTTTCTTCACAAAGATGATTTCTCACAATGAAAATTTCCCTGCTTCTTTATCCATCCTCAATGGTAACAACTACAATAGGTGGTGTCTCCAAATCAGAGTCATCTTTCGTTTCAACAATGTCACAAAAATTGTGTAAGATGGTGTTCAAGAACGGGGTAGAAACCCATTGATGGGCAAAGGGAAACTTATCATGATTCAAACAAGAAATATGGTAACACGTTGTTCATTATTTATTAATATGTAGATGCAGATAACATGGGACATTCTTGATAAGTCCTATATGGGTGCTTACAAATTAAAGAAGGTTTTTATTAACGGCCCTGTGAAGGCAATGAGCTTCTATAGATGAATGATCAAGAATGTGGTGGTTGAGTGTTTTACTTAGATGTTGACCCTTACAAATCAAATGAAGACTTGTGGTGAGAAGTTGGAAGATTTGACGATCATTGACGAGATTTTGAGAATCTTATTAAGTCCAAGGTTTGATCACATAGTGGTTGCAATTTAACCAGATACAAATCTTGGCAGGATGAAGGTGGAAGAGATGCAAGGGATACTTGAGGCACAAGAGTTGAGACTTAATGAAAGAAGCTCACTAAGATCTTTAGAGCAAGCCTTGAAAGCTCAGACAAACAGATGAAATACCGGTGATGGTGTCAAGAACAAGAAAGGAAAATGAAAATGAAAGAACAAGTGAAAATTAAAATTCTGGTGAAGGCATCCAATGTTATAATTGTCAGAAGTGGGGACATTTTGCTAATCAATGCTAGGGAAAGAAATTGCCAAGAAAGGAAGATGAAGCTCAATTAGCACATGATGAGGGTTCTGATTCCGATAATGTAATGCTAATGACAACTACTAATTTAGAAGGCGATAATTCTAATCTTTGGTACTTGGACATTAGTTATTCCAATCACAAGACTGGCCAAAGAAAGTGGTTTGTGAATCTTGATGAAAAGGTTAAGAGCAAGATCAATTAGTCACAATATTATCATAACTACAGAAGGTATTGACAAGGTGGTGGTTCAAAGAAGAGATGGACAATGATCCTTCATCAATAATGTGCTCTATGTTCCCAACACGAAGAACAATCTGCTTAGTCTTGGGAAGCTATATATTTGAGAAAGGCTATATGTGACACCCTCTACCCTTCACATATATACAAACAAGGAATAAAAATTCAAATATTAATTAAAAGTATTTTTTAAAACATTTTTAAATACAAGCCTTTCAAAGGGATAAAAGATTCACAATCACTTTCTTCTATATCATATTCAAACTTGTCCTAATAAATAGTAAAGTCATCGGCTCAAACAAGACCGTCTAAGACTTCATACAATTAATACAAAATCCTATACCCCAATGCCACATCCTATCAGAGCGTTGTGTCTCGACGTCCTTCAGCACAAGGTTCCTTAAAACAATTCACCTAGTCATTTGCTCCCTCGAACACAAAGTTCAAGATCATCACAGGATCCAAACACAAACAACACACAGGGAGTGAGTTATCACATTCCTAACTAATAGAGAAGCAAGACAACTAGATATACATATCATATAAATAAAATAAAACTTACTTAAATATAACTCACATAATTCCACCACTTTGTCATTCGAAATTCACCTTTTAATCATCAATCACATTACACAAGAATTACACACTCCGATCAAGACATAATAACACATCAATTTCATAATAAACAATTAGCAAGCGTATGCAACAGTTATGCTAAGACTCAAACCTATATGCAATGTGGTACCATATCAGTGAAAAACCACCCTGGGGCACTTAGGAGTACATAACAAGACACACCACACAATGGGTTTGTCAGGTCACTCTCACTAAGTAAGATCATAGGGAGACCAGTCAGGGTCACGATGTTTTGCGAGAATGCTCCAACCATATGAGATCAGCATAGGCTTAAAGGAGCACTCAAACCCGGTGACCCCCAAGGCCTACACTCCAAAAAGTCCGTCAGGGCCTCTCCCTCCTGATTCAGGTCCAACCCCTAAAATAATTTTTGCATGCAGATACTGCTCATGAATTATGCAATACCCATGACCTTACACTCGTGTTTTAAACACGTTCAACACAATTGCGCTACGATTTAACACTAGTTCCTAAATAGGAAACCTACATTTTCTCTTTAATACTGCGCATCAACGCTTTTCTCAAGATAACACTAGTCGGGTTATTGTACAATTCATAGCTTACAACACAAGTAATTTCACATCAAGTGTTAACTACACACTTATCCACAACTAAAACTCATTCACAATTTCACATCTCATAGTGTCACAATCCACCATCACATGTTTACACGTATCTCACAAATTAACACATGTTTAACTTTACACTTATACTCAATCTCAATAACAATATTATAATCTCAAAGCAACATGTTATTCCACAATTCATCACATATTCCATTTATAAACACTGTTCATGAATTACACAATACCACGACCTCACACTCATGTTTCAAACACGTTTAACACATTGTGCTACAATTTAACACTGGTTCCTAACTAGGAACTTACACTTTTCTCTTAAACACTGCGCATCAACGCTTTTCTCAAGATAACACTGGTTGGGTTATTGTATAATTCATAGCTCACAATATAATTATTGTCACATCAAGTGTTAAACACATCCACTTATTCACAATCGAATATCATGCCCACACTTTAACATCTTATAACATCACGTCAACCATCTCATAACATTCCTAATGATATTCATAAGGTACAACATACACATGTTCATCAAATTTAACCATAATATTCTCAAACTCCAACACTTAATAATTTTTGGAATCATACTATAACACTCTACAATATTATTTACATAAATTATTAATATAAATAACTACTTCTATATATATAAACTAGCATACATCATATTGAATCACAAATTTCAAATTAAGCTTTCAATGCACAAATTCTAAATAATTATGTGAACACTTTGGTCAATTTCAATTATGATATTAATTTTTAAATTATATATAAAAAACCCTAAAAACAAGAAAAAGAGAAAATACAAAATCAATGTCTCACTCTAAATTTCTCCTTACTTTATTTCATCAATTCATGTTAATTAGAAAAATGCTCGATTTATAGGGTTCACGCTTAACACAATAGCATATCAATTTCACAACAATTGGTTTGTCAAACATATATAATTCACAATTATAACTATAAGGATAGAATAAAAATGACGGAAACACCCAGAACCTATTCCAATTGATACTCTAAGGATCCCTACACATGTTCTCACTAATTCTCAATTGTGAATAACTCATCCCTTACCTCTAAGCGGGCTCACGTGTCTTCCGAAAGCGATAGCGGCATCTCTAGTAAGTTCCTAGGATTCCTCAATTTCTTCCTCTGATTGCTCTGATAGGGTTCCCAAATGTTAGAGAGAATGAGAAGGATTGAAGCCTCCATTTGTACTGTCTTTGTGCGATTCCTTTTTCTCTCTCCAGGAATATTATTTCGCAAATCCCAACGGTGAAGGTGTGCGCAATTGAATTTCGCACAACATATAAAACTTTCACGACAATCCAACGGTTAACGAAACCGGGATCGCAGTTTTATCGAGACAGCTCTGGGTTTCTACGGGAAAGGAAAAGACTACAATGCAAGGGGTACTTCTCTTAGCTTAGACATGATAACGAAATTCCCAACGGTGAGAATTTTCGGAATTTGGTTGCGAACGTGGTGCTCAAATTTCACGACGATCCAACGGTGAATGAGTCAGAGATTGTCATTTTTCTTAGATAGGTTTGGTGGGCTGCGGGAAAAAGAAAGAGTTTTGAGAGGAGAAGGGGAAAAATGAAAATGAGGCCAAGAGGAGGCACCTGACTTATCATAGCTATTTATACCTAGGGTACTCAGCCTATTATTTGCTCTATATTTATTTATTTATTTTTACTAAAAAGCTTTTTAAATTTATTTACGAAAAATTGGGATGTTACACTATATATTTGAAAAACAAATTAGGAAAGTGATCAAGATGTTTAGAACAAATAGAGGGGGTGAATACAACACACATAAATTTCAAAAATTTTATGGCGAAGAAGGAATAGTTTATGAGGTGACATATCATTACACACCTGAACATAATGGTGTTGGTGAAAGGAGAAATAGAAGAATTCTGAATATGGCCAAAAGCATGATGAAAAGAAAGGAAATGTCTCTATTTTTGGGGTGAGGCAGTATCTATTGCTTCCTATATCTTGAAAAGAAGTCCAATAAGGAGGCAAAAGGAAACCCCACCTGAAGAAGCTTGGTCAGGGAACAAATCTGATGTGAGTCATTTTTGAATATCTGGCTACTTATGCTTTAAGCATGTACCTAAGCAGGCTTGAAGGAAGATCGCGTTGAACATATGGTGCTAATTGGATATCATCCAATATGTGCTTACAAGTTATATGATCCAAGAAGGAGAAAGGTTGTCATTAGTAGAGATGCATGGTGGATGAAACAAGGAGCTGAAACTGGGAAATAAATGCTGCTAGTAGCATTGAAAGGACTGTGGCTATGAACCTTGAAGATGATCAAGATAAAGAAAGTTCAGTATCAACTAGAAACCATCCTGGAAAGTCTCAAATGGAGAGGCATATGCCACAAATGTTGAATGACGATTTTGAAATGTTTCCTCATGCAACAATTACTGTAGAAGGAGACTTAGTAAAAGTTGCTTTGTTCTTTGAGACAGAGCTTGTGAGTTTTGAGCAAGCTCTTCAAGTCTCCAATTGGGTGGCTACAATGGAAGAAGAGTAGAAGTCAATTTAGGAAAATCAAACTTGGAAATTAGTCTGTTTGCTTCATCAAAAGAGACCCATAACTATAACGTGGGTTTACAAGATCAAAGGGAAGCTTATTAGAGAAGTGGCTAAATACAAGGCCAGATTAGTGGCAAAGGGGTTCTTGCAATAACTTGGCTTGGATTATTATGAAGTTTTTGCTTCAGTTGCAAGGATTGAAACAATCAAACATGTGACTGCAGCTACTACCTATAGGGGGTGGTCACTTTACCAATTAAATGTGAAGTCAGCCTTTTTAAATGGGCCCTTAGAAAAAGAAGTTTATGTAAGTCAACCACCTGGATTTGAAGCGATAGAACAAGATGACAAAGTGTACAAGCTAGGAAGGCTTTATATGGCGTGAAACATGCCCCTCAAACTTGGAACAAGAGAATACATAATTTCTCATGCAACAAAATTTTGTAAAATGCATTGCTGAACATGGTCTTTACGTTAGAAACTCAACAACTTTGCATCCATTGACTGTGTCTATATTTGGATGATTAGTGACTGATAGCAATGAAGTAGAAATAGTTGAGTTAATGAAGAGGATGATCAAAGAATTTGAAATGTCAGATTTGGGGGTGTTATCATAGTTTCTTGGAATAGAGTTTCCTACCACTAGGAAGGGAATTTTCACACATCAGAAGAAGTATGCGACTGTTGTCCTGAAGAGATTCAACATGACTAATTGCAATCCAACCACACTCCAGCTGAAATGAACCCAATGTAGTTATTCCTTTCTATTCTTAAAAATCCTCCAAGTCATAAATCATAAAATCTCCTATGACTCAAAAATCCGATATAATTTTTTTTAAAAGAACTGTTCAAGAAACAAATGATTCCCTCTTTCACTCCTGGTCTCAATTTGGAAAAGGATGGGAGTAAACAATTGGTTGATGCTACACTATATAAACAGATTGTAGGATACCTATGCATCACTGTACCTTACCTGGCCAACAGTGTTGGCCTGATTAGAAAAATTATAGAGAAGTGGAGGAAACCTCCCATCTTGGTAGCCAAAAGAATTTTGAGGTATATCAAAGGAAGATTGGATTTTGGCATATTGTTTCCTAATGATAAAAGGTGTTTAAAGGCAAAGATGTTTGAGTAGAAGAGCACAACATTGTATGATTTTATGTTTGGCAGAGCACTAACCTCTCAATACTCAAAGTAGCAAAGTGTGGTAGCCTGATCTTCATGTGAAGTGAAATATATAGTTACATCTATGGTAGCTTGTCCAGCTTTGTGGCTGGAAACTTTATTGGAGGAGCTAAACCTGAAAACTAAACTAATGAGAATGTTGATTGACAATGAGTCAACAATTGACTTGGCTAAGTATCCTATTGCACATGGAAGGTGAAAGTATGCAGAGACAAGATTCCACTTCTTACTGTGAACTAATCTAAATTAGGGGGGGGGGGGGGGGGTGTTAAGTTGTAATTCAGTCAATTACTTGTGTTAGAGGCTGCTGGTGACAATTATAAACTTTCCTATATAAGGGAGTCACTGTAAAGTACAGTAAGTGAATAGTAGATTTTTCTCTGTGTGTGAATATTCTTTGTTACAAAGAAACTGATGATTAGTGTGAATATTTCAACAATGGATGGAGACAAGAAAAGAAGATCAAATAGAAAAGTTAATATTAATAATTTTTTTTAGGGAAGATCTTCACTTATATATATATATATATATATATATATATATATATATATATATTAAGATTTAGAGGTGGACATTTATAAATTTTTAAATATATATATATATAGAGAGAGAGAGAGAGAAAGAACAAGACCTTTTAGAGAGAATTTGGAAAATGAAAAGTTTCTTATTCAGGAGAATGTGGTGTTACATAGGCTTTGTATATCATCTATATTTATATGTTATTGACAGATTGAGTGGACTGGAGATTATTTCCTTAGATTATAGTAAGCTTTGAAATTTCCTAGACACTACTACCTCTGGTCCTATATATATATATATAAAATAATTGATTAATTCATCAAAACTAATTAAAGTAGTTAAATTTATTAATTTGTTATAAATTTTAATTTTATTTTAAGACTATCCACGACATTAAAATTAAAAAAAATATTACCTTTTGTTTGTTATATATCACATTAGAGGTAATAATATCCATGGACACTAAATGTATATGCATGGTATTATTTCCTAAATAAATATCATTATTTCCAACAAACCTTTATTCCAATATGATTATTTTGGTTGAGAAGAAGAACAAGGGATGATAATTTTGCACCGATTACAGGGCTTTAAACAAAATTACATTGTCCAACAAGTTTCCAATTTTTGCAATAGATGAATTATTAGATAAACTAGAAGCTACCATTTTTACTAAGCCAGACCTAAAATCTAGATATTGCAATTCTCTCATACTCCAATAGAATTATAATTTCAAACAGAGTATAATTTCTCGAAGTATTTTGACTAGACATTGAACAGATGAAAATTTTCAAAACTTTTATGTATTACTTTCTAACTCATTTTTACTATGCATAATTAATACACAGGAAGAGGGATCCCAAAAATTTGTTTACTTATTTTAAATGTAAATAAATAACAAAGTTGAACTTTAGCTTTCTTTTAAAAATACTGAGATTGCAACGCCTAACTACCCACCTCTCAAAGCTAGAGTTCAACCACTCCAACCCTAGATGAGGCTCGAAATGCTCATTTAGAGCTAACAAATCACAGTCATATACATCCTCAAATGATTTCTGAAGAGTATGAGTTACAGGTCCAACTTGCAGGAGATACAAGGATGACACAGTGGTTCGGGAATGGTGAAGGGACAAGGGAGGGGGGAGAGTCGCAGGTTTGATCCCCCAACTGACATTTCTAACAAAACTAACATATTAACATTTGCCGATAAAGAAAAAAGGTCAAACTTACATAGGTTCTAATTAGGATTTGGAAGTATTGATTCATTGGTCCAACCTACCAAATTGTGAAAATTTTTGGGAGTGACAAGCATTTTCTTACCTTCCACCTTGAGGACAAGGTGGCACACAGGCACCAGAGTCCATAGCAGGATAAATAGGACAGGGAACATGGAATCAGATCAAAATGGGTCTTAACTCGATGTAACAATATACGCCTTATGTAATATATAATATACTAATGGTTGGTTGGTTAGAGAGGAACAACATAAAAATGAGAGAAACTAGAATGTGGTATCTTAGAGAGAGAGAACCGATTGGAGGATTTGGAGAGCCTAGGCTTTTTAAACACCTGATTATCACCGGATTCTTTCTTCCCTAACATAGTAGAATATCACATTGGTATCTTCTGGGAATTTAAGGTTTTATAATCAATAAAATACTCCATTCTTTTTTATCTTTTCTGATCCAGTTACATTAGAATGTTAGAAACAAGAGGATGTAATAAAAGTAAAATCTTAATGTATAATTGTCGAATATGATTTATAATTGTGATTAATTGTTCAAGTAGTTGTTAACCAAATTCTACTTATCCAGCTTCATATTCTCTGTATATAAACTGTGGTGGAAATCTTGTAACTGATGGAAGGAAGACATATGATGATGACACGGGTGAGACTACTGGACCAGCAAGCTTTCATAACGACCGTGGAAAAAACTGGGCACTTATCAACAATGGTCATTTCTTTGATACCAACCGCTTAAACTACTATAATGTGACTAATTCGACTAAGCTTGTAATGGAGAATGTTGAACTGTACATGAATGCACGTGTTTCTCCGACCTCTTTGACCTATTATGGATTTTGCTTGGGAAATGGAATCTACACAGTAAAACTCCATTTTGCAGAAATAATGTTTACTGATGATAAAACATATAGCAGTCTTGGAAGGCGTGTATTTGACATCTACATTCAGGTCCATATTTTTATCATTTTCTTAAGTTGGTCAACCACATGTTAAATTTTGAACAAATTTGGTAAAATTCTCTTCGGGAACTTCATGATACCAAATTAAAATCTTCAGTATAATCTTTGACATAAACAAAATTTTCTTATAAGTTGTAATTAAGTTACTGAATGAAATAGTTCAGTCCTACAAATTTTTTACAACATTTCTCAACTAATTACCATCATATGTTTTTGTTTGAATTTCAATATTGCAGAGAAATTTGGTGGCTAAGGATTTCAATATTGCAAAAGAAGCAGGGGGTGTTGGTAAGGCAGTAATTAAAAATTTCACAGTTGTTGTGACTAGTAACGCCTTGGAGATTCGGTTATATTGGGCTGGGAAAGGAACCACTTCTATTCCATTTAGATCAGTTTATGGTCCTCTTATATCAGCTATATCTGTTGATCCTAGTGAGTTGTACTTCTCTAGTTTTGTTTTCTGTTCTCATCTTTAGCTTCTAATCTAATTAAATCTTGCATAATAATCATGCAGACTTTATACCCCCATCAGAAAGTGGTAGTAGCAGCATATCCATAATAAGGGTTGTGGTTGCAGTTGTGGTTGCTGGAGCAATTATCATCTTGATATTTGGTATATTGTGGTGGAAGCGCTTTTTAGGATGGGAAAGATCAGTGGGCAGAGGTAATCACCATGAAGTGAATTAAATTAAATTAACCTGATTACCAACCTTTTGCATGAAACACCCGAGAACTGTTACACACACACACAAATATATATATATACATTCATTTGTTTGTAGAACTTAGTGGTTCCCTATCAATTTAGTTGGCCTATTTTCTTATCTATTTTGCTAACTCCCTTGACAAGTAACAGTGCTAGGATGGTGGATCCAATGAAGCCATTTGTTTTCTTAATATAAGATATTTCTTTCGTTTGTTTGCTTCTAATTGTAGAACTGAAGGGTTTAGAATCACAAACTAGTTTATTTACCCTACGACAAATCAAGGCAGCAACAAATAACTTTGACAAATCCTTGAAGATTGGAGAAGGAGGGTTTGGTCCTGTTTACAAGGTATATCCTCTTAAATCAACCACTTTTTCCTGAACATAATTGTTACTCATTTATGTTGGAGTTATTTAGAATAAAAAGGTTTTAGTATGTATATGGGCTTGACCCAATTCCTTGTATATGCTGAACCTAGTATTATAAATATGAGGGTAGCTACACATTGTAGAATATGCCTCTCTCTATCTTTCTCTCTTCCTTATCTCTTTCTACATAGTATCATACAGGTAGGGTTTAGCACCTCCTTCTACAGTATCTTTCTCTCTTTGTGGTGTTTTGGGGGCGTTCTGAGGTGTCTTTTTTGGGTAAAAAAAAGTGTGGTTCGTTGCTGCGTAAGGATGTCTAACAGCGACGGAGGTGCCAAGGGGCCTACTGCGGAGATTGTTACCACTTCCTGCAAACTCACCGATATCAAGCTTGATGGCGACAGTGAGAATTATGTGGAATGGAAGCATTTGGTTGAATTTAGTCTTGGTGGGATGACTAAGGAAGATTATCTAACAGAAACATGTCCAGATGGATCTAAGGCAGTGATGTGGAATACTAATCTTAGCCTTTCTTGTCAATTCCATTGATAGACAGACTCAATCTGTTATCACCCATTGTAATACAGTGAAGGAATTGTGGGATTTTTAAAAAAAATCATCTATGGAAAATTCAATAATTTGAATTGGACTTATGCTCTTCTGCAAGAAATTTTCCACCCTAAACAGAATAAGCGGAAATTGATGGACTACTTCTTAGAGTTCTAGAAGTACACTGAAGAATTGACTTTTCTCCTTGCTTGCAAATTTGTAGAGGAGATGGTGACCCAACAGAAGAAGCTTATAGCTCTAAGGTTACTTTTTGATCTTGATTCAAAGTTTGTGGTGGTGTTGAAATTGCTACAAATTTTGAGAATATTTTTAAATATAATATGTATGAATATGGTAGAACAATCTAGAACTATAGTGTATATGAATATGGTAGAACAATCTAGAACTATAAGTGTATGTACAAGATAGAAGAATCTAGAACTATCATGATACTAATCTATCATGAAAACTCTAGAAAGACCTAAAGTAATGTAGAAACATTCACCACCATTGAGAGGTTGGTGACTTGAGCCTATAAATAGGCAATTGGTATGTTGTAATTGATAATCCAAGAAATCAATGACATAGCCTTCTTTCTAAAACAATTCTCTAAAACTATCAACTATCAACTATCATCTAACCAACTACCAACAATGACATCAGAGCTACGTTCGGTCATACATTAGGCATAGTTATCTTACCTACCTACCATTCCAAAATCCTCCCAACTACTTCAAAAATTTCCTTTGTACTATTAACCCACTCTAATAATATTTTTTTCTAAGCTATGGATAACACTACTCAATCGTCAACTATTTCTGTCCCTATCTTCAATGGTGAAAATTATGATTTCTGGCGTGTTAAAATGGAAACATATTTTTCATCTCAAGATTTATGGGACATAATAGAAGAAGGCTTCACCATTCCCGCGGATACTTCAGCTCTTAATGCATCTCAAGAAAAAGAGTTGAAAAAAATAAACAGAAAAATTCAAAGGCGTTGTTCACCTTGCAACAAGCGGTGACTGATCCAATTTTCCCAAGAATTATGGGAGCTAAGACTGCCAACGAAGCGTGGAACACATTGCAGGAGGAGTTTCAAGGAAGTGTTAAGGTACGTGCCGTTAAACTTCAATCTCTAAGAAGAGATTTTGAACTATTAAAGATGAAGGAGTCTGAGACAGTTAAAGGTTACTATTCTAAAGTTAAAGAAATAGTTAATCAAATGAGAGCTTTTGGGGAAGATATTCTTGACAAGAAAATTGTTGAGAAAATTCTAATTACTATGCCCCAAAAGTTTGACCCAATCGTGACAACGATTGAGGAAACCAAAGATCTGTCTACTCTATCAGAGATAGAACTTGTGAGCTCTCTTGAAGCATATGAGCAAAGACTGTATAGGCATAAAGAAGATACAATTGAAAATGTCTTCCAGTCAAAGTTTAAATTTCAGCTCCAAAACAAAGAAAATGGAGGAAAGAAAAATTATGGAGAAACTTCCCAAAGAAGAGAAGGTTCTAGGAATTTCCTTAAGAACAAAATAGATAAAAATCCTCCATGCAATATATGCAAAAGGCAAGGCCACGTAGAGAAAAATTGTTGGTTCCGTAATATGCCACAATGCAACCATTGCAAGAAGTTCGGGCACATAGAGAAAAATTGTCGCAACAAAAATAGGCATCAAGCCAATATCGCAGAGGAGCATGATCAAGAACAATGTACGTTCTACGCCACTCAAGACTCAATAAAAGAAAAGGGAGGAAACTGGTACTTGGATAGTGGATGTAGCAATCACACGGCCAAGGATGAGATTATTTTCAAAAGTATTGATGAGTCTGTCAAAGTCAAAGTTCGACTGGGAAATGGAAGTGTGGTTTAATCAAAAGGCAAAGGCACTGTCATGGTGGAGACAGATAAAGGTACGCGACTCATCCATGATGTCTTACTAGTTCCCAGCCTAAAAGAAAATCTTCTAAGCATTGGCCAAATTATGGAGAGAGGCTACACACTTCACTTTGAAGGAGGTGTATGCAAAATCTTAGACAACAAAAATAAAAGGTCTGAGATAGCCCAATTAAAGATGAATAAAAGCAATAGAAGCTTCCCTCTAAATTTAAAATATGCAACAAACGTTGCCATGAAGGTACAAGTTGATGATTCATGGCTATGGCATCGAAGATTTGGCCACTTCAACACACATGCCTTGAAGTTGTTACATGAGAAGAACATGATGAGAGATCTTCCAAGCATAAAGGATAACAATGAAGTGTGTGAAGGATGTCTCCTTGGTAAGCAACACCGATTTCCTTTCTCAACAAGCAGAGCATGGAGAGCGAAAGATCTATTGGAGCTGATACATACGGACGTTTGTGGACCAATGAGGACGCCATCACATGGGAACAACAGGTACTTCATACTCTTCATTGACGACTTCTCTAAAATGACATGGGTATATTTTCTAAAAGAAAAATCAGAAGTCTTTGGAGTATTCAAAAAGTTCAAGGCCCTTGCTGAAAATCAAAGTGGAAAACGAATAAAAGTACTAAGAAGTGATTGTGGCAAAGAGTACACCTCTCGCGAGTTTGAAAGATTTTGTGAGGATGAAGGCATTGAGCGACAACTTACAGTCGCATATTCTCCTCAACAAAATGGAGTGTCCGAGAGAAAGAATCGCACAGTTATGGAGATGGCTAGATCGATGCTCAAGGAGAAGGGACTACCTAAGACAGTCTGGGCTGAAGCAGTCTACACTGCTGTTTACATACTCAACAAGTCTATAAAAGACAAGACTCCAATTGAAGCTTGGAACGGGAAGAAGCCATCAGCAAATCACCTAAGGGTCTTTGGATCTATATGCTACATTCATATTTCAGACGTGAAGAGGCACAAGCTTGAAGACAAGACTATACAAGGTATCTTCCTTGGGTATAGCAATATCTCTAAGGGCTACCGTGTCTACAACTTGCAAACTAAGAAACTCGTCATCAGTCGAGATGTTGAAGTTGATGAGTACGCTTCTTGGAATTGGGATAAAGAAAAAGTGGAGAAGAACGTTCTTATACCCGCTCAACTACCTCAAGAAGAAGCTGAGGAAGAAGACCCAGGTGAACCACCTTCACCTCCACCACAACAACAAGATCAAGAACTATCATCACCAGAGTCTACTCCAAGACGAGTAAGATCTTTGGTGGACATATATGAAACCTGTAACTTGGCCATACTTGAACCTGAAAGCTTTGAAGAAGTGGCAAAGCAGGAAGTATGGGTCAAGGCAATGGAAGAAGAGATACAGATGATCGAGAAAAACAACACATGGGAGTTAGTAAATCGTCCCCTTGGAAAAGATATCATTGGGGTTAAGTGGGTCTATAAGACAAAGCTCAACTCTGATGGCACCATACAGAAACAAAGGCGAGGCTAGTAGCTAAGGGTTACTCACAGCAACCCGGAATTGACTAGAATGAGACATTTGCACCAGTAGCTCGTCTTGATATCATAAGAGCCCTAATAGCTCTTGCGTCACAAAAAGGATGGAGTATCCATCAACTAGATGTCAAATCCGCCTTCCTTAACGGCGTACTTGAAGAAGAGATCTATGTGGAGCAGCCACAAGGATTTGTGTCTGAAGGCAAAGAAAACAAAGTGTTAAGACTAAGAAAAGCACTCTACGATTTGAAGCAAGCACCTCGAGCATGGTATAGCAAAATCGATCAGTATTTCATGGATCGAGGATTCAGGAGGAGCAAGAGTGAGCCTACACTTTACATCAAGTCTCAAGATCAGTACACTCTCTTACTCTCTCTATATGTAGATGATCTTATCTACACGGGAAACAATACTAAGATGATGATGGAGTTTAAAGAAGACATGATGAAGACTTTTGAGATGACCGACCTTGGTTTGGTGAGTTACTTCCTCGGCATAGAGGTAAGTCAGAGAAATGAAGGGATATTCATCTCGCAAAAGAAATACACAGAAGGCTTACTTAAGAAATTCAAGATGTATGGTTGCAAACCTGTTGCTACTCCTCTCATAACAAATGAGAAACTACAGAAGAATGATGGAGCACCAAAAGCTGATGCATCCAAATATCGAAGTCTAATTGGAAGCCTCCTATATTTGACAGCTACAAGGCCTGACATAATGTATGCTACAAGTCTTCTATCAAGATTCATGCAAAGTCCAAGTCAAATACACTTTGGAGCAGGAAAAAGAATTTTGAGGTATCTACAAGGAACAAAAGAGTTAGGTATATAGTATACTACCGAGACCAACTCAGAATTACTTGGCTACACTGACAGTGATTGGGCAGGTTTAGCAGATGACATGAAGAATACCTCTGGCTATGCTTTCTCACTAGGATCGGGAATGTTCTTTTGGGCATCGAAGAAGCAAGCTACAGTAGCACAATCAACAGCAGAAGCAGAGTACGTGGCAGCTGCTGAAGCAACGAGTCAAGCTATATGGCTTCGTAGAATACTTGAAGACATGGGAGAAAAACAAGATGAGCCTACTAAAATCAACTGCGACAACAAATCAGCAATTGCAATGGCGAAGAATCCAGTTCATCACAACAGAACAAAACACATAGCAATCAAGTATCACTTTATCAGAGAAGCTGAAGCAACTAAAGAGATCAAACTCGACTACTGCAGAACAGAAGATCAAATTGCAGACATATTCACGAAGGCTCTGCCGAGACCAAGATTTGAAGAATTACGAGCTATGCTCGGAGTCACAGAAATTTGCATCAAGGAGGAGTGTTGAAATTGCTACAAATTTCTAGAATATTCTTAAATATAATATGTATGAATATGGTAGAACAATTTAGAACTATAGTGTATATGAATATGGTAGAACAATCTAGAACTATAAGTGTATGTATAAGATAGAAGAATCTAGAACTATCATGATACTAATCTATCATGAAAACTCTAGAAAAACCTAAAGTAATGTAGAAACATTCACCACCATTGAGAAGTTGGTGACTTGAGCCTATAAATAGGCAATTGGTATGTTGTAATTGATAATCCAAGAAATCAATGACATAGCCTTCTTTCTAAAACAATTCTCTAAAACTATCAACTATCAACTATCATCTAACCAACTACCAACAAGTGGTTTGCTCTCAGATATTATCTAGTTGGCAGGTGGATACTTTTACTGATGTTTTCTTTTGGGTTATGCAGTCCTCTTTTGAGGGCTCTCGCTCCACTCTTAAGGGTGATTCCCTTGATCGCTCTGCTCTAGTGGTTCAATCTAGAGGTCATGGCCATGGTCGAGGTGGAGGTCGTGGTGGACAAGTGACGTGCTATGGTTGTGAGTAAGTGAGTCACCATAGACACCAGTGTGCTCATTCCTCTCAGAATCAGCAGTACTCACAATCACAGGGTCATGCAGTGCCACAGCCTGACATTGCCACTCAATCAGAGGAAAAACCTAGGTGGTTATGACTGATGACAAGTCATCTACACCTTATTCTACTTCTTCTTCAACCACATTTGTCCTACACCTTCATCTACTTCTTGACGTTGGATCATTGATTCTAGTGCCATAAATCATATAACAGGGGATTCAGGTATATGTTCTTCTTTCAATCCTTCTAGTATCCATTCTTTTGTTACACTTGTTCATGGGTCTAGTGTTCATGTTTAAGGGGACTAGGTGTACTACCCCAATTCTTACTTTTTCATTGTTTTCTATTTTGTACTTGCCCGAATTCTCGTGTAACCTCCTTTCCATTAGTCAGTTAACGTGATCGTTAAATTGTTCTATAACCTTTTTTCCCCAATTCTTATGTATTTTATGATCTGCAGACCCAGAGGCTATTGGTAGAGGAAGAGTATCTAATGGACTGTACTTACTGGATGAAGGAGTTTCACATGCTTTTGCAGCTTCTACAATCCCCATGTTTCAGCCTCATTGTCGGCTAGTCATCCATCTTGAGGAGTTCTTAGGAAATTATGTCCACCATTAGAGTCTGTGGAGTCTATTTTGTGAGTCTCGTCAATTGGCTTAACATCATCGTAGTGTTTATTTGCCTTGTTTAAATAAAAGAGCTCATGCTCTCTTTGATATTGTTCATTCTGATGTAAGGGGTTCCTGCCCAGTTACTCCAAAGTTTGGTTATAAATATTTTGTTATATTTGATGAAATCTAGATCTGAATTGTTCACCATATTGTCATTTTTGTTCTAAAATTCATACTCAATTTGGTTGTCTTGTGTGTGTTCTTTGTAGTGATAATGCTAAAGAATACTTTTCTGAACCATTTCTCATTTTCATGAATGAAAATGGCATGTTGCATCAATCTTCTTGCATCCTCACTCCACAACAAAATGGGGTGGCTGAGCATAAAAATCTTCCCCTTATGAAGGTTTCCTGAGCCTTATTATTTGCAATGAAGGTTTCAAAATTGTTTTTGGCAAATGCAATCCTTACTGTTGCATATTTAATTAATCGCATGCCATCTTCTATATTGAATGGTGTAATTCCTCACTCTGTTGTTTTCCCCTCTCATTCTTTGTTACCCTTACCCCTAAAAATATTTGGTTGTACATGTTTTGTGTATGATGTTTGTCCTCAAGAAACCAAGTTGGATCCAAAGTCATTGAAGTGTGCTCGTGGGTTATTCTAGGACCCAAAAGGGGTATCGCTTTTTCTCTCCAGATCTTGGTCAGTACCTTGATTTTGCAAATGTGTCTTTTGTTGAAGATCGTTCGTTTTTTGTTGAGTATGAGTCCTCTTTGTATCTGTATGAGTCAGATGATTTGTTCTTAAATCACACACTATTATCCACTCTGCTCCTCCGACTCATCTTGATACAGGTTTCCAGTTTTTTAAACAAACATATCCTTGCCATCCTAAATAGGTGTCACTTGAAGCTAAAGCCACATGTGAAGCTCCACCAGAGGATACTCAACCTCTACCAATACTTCTTCCAACATCTGCAGATCCTCCTTCATAACTTGATTTCCCTATTGCACTTCGTAAAGGTAAACACACCTGTACACATACTTATCCTATTTCCTCACATATGTCTATTGCTCATTTGTCATCCACCTCAAAGTCCTTTGTTGCTACCTAGATTTTGTTTCTATCCCTAAATCTCTTCTAGATGCCCTTAGTCATGGTGGCTAGAGACAAGCAATGGAGGAGGAAATGATAGCTGTTGAGAAAAATTGAAACATGGGATTTGATTTCTCTCCCTGCAGGGAAGAGGGCTATTGGTTGCAAGTGGGTTTATACTATCAAAATGGATTCTAATGGGTCTGTGGCTCATTTAAAGGTTCGCATCATTGCCAAGGGGTATGCTCAAACTTATGGAGTTGATTTTACTAATACTTTTTCCCATGTTGCTAAGCTTAACTCTATTCGCATTCTTATCTCTCTTGCTGCGACACATCATTAACCTTTATTTCAATTGGATGTGAAGAATGCTTTCTTGCATGGTGACTTACATGAAGAGGTGTATATATAGCAATCACCTGGGTTTGTTGCTTTGGGGCAGTTTGGCATGGTATGCCGCTTAAGGAAGTTGTTATATGGCTTGATGCAATCACCTAGATCTTGGTTTGGGAGATTTAGTGGTGTGGTCCTTGCATTTGGATTGAAGCTGAGTCAAAGTGATCATACTGTATTTTATAAAAATACTAACCTTGGCAGCATCTTACTTGTGGTGTATGTTGATGATATTGTGATTACAAGAAGTGATAATAAAGGTACTGACAACTTGAAGAGTTTTCTTCAAACTCAGTTTCAGACTATAGACTTGGGGGCCTTGAAGTACTTCTTAGGGATTGAGGTTATGTACTCGAAGAAGGGGATCCCTATGGACCCAGGGGTTTAGCTGACTGTAGATGGAGTTCCATTCTCTGATCCACAGAGATGCAAATGAAAGGTGGAGAAGCTTAATTATCTTTGTACCACTAGGCCGGATATTTCCTTCCCAGTAAGTTTTGTTAGTCAATTCATGAGGTTCCTGACTAACACTCATTGGGAAGCATTTATCCACATTAAGTACTTGAAGAAAGCTTTAGGAAAGGGGATTGCGTATCAAGATCATGGGCACATATAGGAGGAAGCATTCTCTGATGCAGATCAGATTTGGTCTCATATGGACCGCAAATCTACCATATAAGCTACTGTGTATTTTTGGGAGGTAATTTGATCTCTTGGAAAAGTAAGAAGCAAGATGTGATGACAAAATCTAGTGTAGAGGTAGAATACAGGGCTATGGCCCAAACGACTTGTGAGTTGATATGGGTGAAACAAATTTTGGAGAAGATAGGATTTGCTAATACCTATCCTATGACATTGTAGTGTGACAATGAAGCTGCCACACATATCGAATCAAATCCAATCTATCATGAAAGAATGAAGCATATTGAGGTAGATTGTCACTTAATCCTAGAGAAGGTTCAACAAAACCTTATATGCACCTCTTATGTCAAGACAGGAGATCAACTAGCAGATGTGCTTACAAAAGCTTTGAATGGGGTGCGTAGTGATTTTATTTGTAACAAGTTGGGCATGATTAACATCTATGCTCCAGCTTAAGGGGGAGAGTTAGAGTCATTTATGTTAGAGCTGTTTAGAATAAAAGGGATTTAGTATGTATATGGGCTTGGCCCAAGTGCTTGTATATGCTTAACCTAGTATTATATATATGAGGGTAGCTACACATCGTAGAGCACACAATCATAGTTTACTCATATGCTCTATCTCTTTCTCTCTTCCTTATCTCTTTCTACAATAATGAATGAAATATTGTACTTGTGTTAATGTTTAATGTAATACTATTTTTCACCTGTATAAAATTTTAGGGTGTACTATCGGATGGCACTGTAGTAGCAGTTAAGCAGCTTTCTGCTAGGTCAAGGCAAGGGAGTCGGGAATTTGTAAATGAGATAGGCCTGATTTCTGCTTTGCAACACCCTTGTTTAGTTAAGCTCTACGGCTGTTGTATGGAAGAGGATCAATTGTTACTGATTTATGAATACATGGAAAACAATAGTCTTGCTCATGCTTTATTTGGTAATTGTTTTTCTCTACTTTCAAGTCTCATTTATGTTTCTGTAGTAATGAACCCTATCTTATTCATGTAACTTACATTTATATGTTGTTTAATTTCCATCTAAGCCAAAAATGATGACTCTGAGAAATGTCAATTGAGATTGGATTGGCAAACAAGGCATAGGATTTGTGTTGGTATCGCTAAAGGTTTGGCTTACCTTCATGAAGAGTCCAAACTGAAGATTGTTCATAGGGACATCAAGGCCAATAATGTGTTGCTGGATAAAGATCTCAACCCCAAGATATCTGATTTTGGATTGGCAAAGCTTAATGATGGGGACAAAACCCATTTGAGCACCAGAATAGCTGGCACTTAGTGAGTTTCCATACATTTCCTTTTTTACCATTTTGCATTGATCATTACTGAGCTATATGTTGGATCCATTATCATACTATATTGTAATTTCACCAAGCTTGATGATGGGGACAAAACCAATTTGAGCATTAAAATAGCTGACACTTAGTGAGTTCCCATACATTTCCTTTTTACCATTTTGCATTGGTCATTATTGAGGTATATGTTAGACACGTACATTATCATAATATAATAATAATCAAGAAAAACAATAGACATCATATATTGAAATACCTCATGATCAAATTTAAATTGAACTTACACTAGTTTATGACTGAAAAATGTACTGTAATTGGTGAATTTTCAATATTGTAGTGGGTACATTGCTCCTGAGTATGCAATGCATGGTTATTTGACGGACAAAGCAGATGTTTATAGTTTTGGAATTGTTGCATTGGAAATTGTTAGTGGGATGAGCAACACCATTAGCCAGCCTACGGAAGAATGTTTCTCTCTCATTGATAGGGTAAATTATGCCTTATACTCTCTTGCCCTCTGCCAATCTAATTTTGAGAATATCTAGCATGGTGGTGTACATTCTGTATAAAACTATAAAATGAATTTCATTTATTGACACCTTACAAGGGAAATAACACTATAGAGTTAATGTTTCTCAAATCTGCTGTAATGTCCAAATTGAAGATACCCAAGAATGCATCATCAATTCCTTGCATTTTGTAAAATTCTTGTGTCTTGTCCGGCAAATATGATGAATTAGCTATCTGCAAAAAAAGAAAAAAAGACTTTTTCCACATTATATTTCCTACTTACCTATATATATTTGCACCTTAAATTTGAGGTCTTGTTTGATTCAACTATAATATCTAACAATTTTTTCTTTAACCAAGCCAAATGATATCTTGTGATTTAGCCAACCTCATCTTGTGAGATAAAGCAGCTGCTGCTGTTGTTGTTGTTACTGATTGTTTCAACTTTCAACTGTGAATTTAATTTGGAATCAAATGTTTGATTGTTTGCATTAATTTTACAATACTAGGTACATCTCTTGAAAGAAAACGGTAATCTAATGGAGATTGTGGATAAGAGGTTGGGTGAACACTTCAACAAAACGGAGGCAATGATGATGATCAATGTAGCCCTTTTATGTACCAAAGTCTCTCTAGCACTCAGGCCCACCATGTCTTTAGTGGTAAGCATGCTTGAAGGGAGAACACATATTCAAGAGGTGGTGTTAGACAAAAGAGAGGTATTGGATGATGTGAAATTTTAGATGATGCAACAGTATTATAAACACTAAGGAGAAAATAACATAATTGAGTCTCAGAGCCTAAGTGACCCTACGTGAGAAACTTCTAAACTTTTCGATGATACAAGTTCTGCTGGTGAGCAAATTTAAAGTTAGAGAACTTATAGAAATGAACATCTTGTTGTTGCTCTATATATATTTAGTTTTTGGCACAACTTATTTTGCAAAACTGAAGATATGGTTCTTGTATCTAAGTAAGTAAGGGTTTGAACAAGTTTGCATAACCAATTGTAATAGAATTTAATGAGTGGAAGAATACTACGTTTTCAACGGTTGATTCTCTAACCATTAACACCATGTATTTCCAAATAGATTGATGAAAATTTGTAAGAATAAATTTCTTATGTAGAATGAAAAATCAAGAATGCCTTTTTCCTGTGGTCCAAAACATGGAAATATGCTTGAGTGCAGCCAATGGGAGGATAGAGTTGTGCTAGTTTTGTAATCATGGAATTTTCTTATTTTTTTTTCAAGGAATATCCCTTACCGAGTGCAAGGTTTAATCTCAGAGTGCTGCTAGGTGCACCCAGCATTTTTGCTAGTGCACCCAGCAGTTGATGCAAAAATACCTTTGTACCCCTGGCTTAATTTTTTTTTTTAAAAAATGGTTCATCTCTCTCCCTCCCTCCCTCCCTCCCTCCCTCCCGCGTTAGCCCTCTTCTTCCTCGTCACCCCTCACCATTTTTTCTTCTTTTTGTTGGCGTGAAGTGATTTCGGTCACCTTCCTCACCCCTGACCTCATTTAAGTCGCGTTCTTCTTCGTTTTGTTTTCTTTGCGTGAAGTGGTTGCTGGTTTCAGAAAATCTTAACCTCGGTCCTCTGCGTCGCGTTCCCGCCGTGAGCGTCGTCTTCTTCCTCCGCGTCGGGAGACTGTGTTCTGCGATCGTGGTGGTCGTTGGTGTTGAGTAGCCCAGGCATTTTGAGGGTGGTGTTCTCCCTCCGCATCGGCATTGTCGAGGTAAGCAGCTCTTCCTCTTCGATTGTCGACGTTTTTATTTAATCCGTAAGGGATTTATAGGTGATCCGTAAAACCTGGTTAGCAGAAGTGAAGATTACGGATCAAGTTGATCCGTAAGCTTGTTTCGGATCAACTTGATCCGGAATTAGTTTACGGATCAACTTGATCCGAAATTTGTTTACGGATCAACTTGATCCGTAAGATGTTTGATGGAACTTATGGATCAAGTTGATCTAGTAGAAGCTTACGGATCAACTTGATCCGTAAGATGGTTGATGAAAT
The DNA here is from genome assembly GCF_004193775.1 of Glycine soja. NCBI lineage: Eukaryota > Viridiplantae > Streptophyta > Magnoliopsida > Fabales > Fabaceae > Glycine > Glycine soja. The sequence goes on from NC_041002.1 coordinate 40,716,681, forward strand.
TTACGGATCAAGTTGATCCGTAAGCTTCTTCCGGATCAACTTGATCCGAAATAAGCTTACGGATCAACTTGATCCGAAATAAGCTTACGGATCAACTTGATCCGAAATAAGCTTACGGATCAACTTGATCCGTATGATGGTTGATGAAAGTTACGGATCAAGTTTATCCGTAACTTTCATCTTTAATTTTTAAAATTGGGAAATATTTAAAAAATAGTGAGTTTTTTTTAAATTAGGATTTAGGGTTAGTTTATAATACTTTGAAATTTGGGGGATTATTTGTAGAATACAATAACATTTGAATTTGGTGTCTTTTTTTTCTGAAATTTGCAGGTTACTGATTAAGTTGGTGGATTGAGTTTGTTTCTTCCAAGGTGTTTGTTTGAAGTCTGAATTGTATGTACTTTATATATTATAGAATTTTTTTTTCAACATTGTGTATTACTTTGGTAAAAGATTAAATATACCTGTAATTTGGATGATTCTTATTAGATTGTTGTGACAATTTGGTTTGTCAATTTAGCAAGAACATTGTTAACTGCGATGTTGTATATTATATTCTTGGAACTTGTTGAGGCTTTTTTGGGTTGAATTAAATTTTACTATGGACACTACATTTTTGGTTTACTATGCACAGTATATTTAGTTCACAACAATTTGGTCATCTTGTCCTAGTTCGAGTTGTAACTGATCTCTTGTGAGGAATGTGTGTCCCATAAAGAGAGCTTGTTAAACATGCTAAACCAACCCTTCTTAATCATTCAACAATATCACATGGACCAACTTCAGTTTCTATGATCTGAGAAAATGCTCATAAGATGACCAAATTGTTGTTTAGTTATCTAATGGTCCCAGGTCAGCTTGAACAAGTAGATCGGTGAAAGCACAGATTTAAAAGCGTATACTAATTGTACAGTGTTAGACTGAAAAAAAAGGTGATGAAAAAAGGTGCACTGGACAAGCCTTTAGGTCCTGAAAAAAGGTCTTGAGTCTTGACCGCTTAGTGATGTAGATGTTTTAATATTATTTCCAACATTAGTCTTATATCTTCTATTATTACCAATGTCTTTTGTAGTTGTTGCCTTCTATTATTACCAATGTCTTTTGTAGTTGTTGCTGTCATTTAGAGTAAGTAGTGAAGCAACCTAATTGAGTAGCAAGTTAGGAAAATTGTTTTTGATACAAAGATTAAAGTTAGCAAACATGCAAGAATTTGTTTGACCTTTGTTTGGCAAGAAATTGTTTTTGATCCAAAAATTGAATGAAGCACTTATATGAAGCTCGATTTAAGCCAAAATGTTTAAGGTTGAGTGTTCTTTGTCTATTATATGATAGCTTTTAAATCTAAACATTAGACTTGTCCTAAAAAGAAGGAACAATGTGCAGACTATGTCATAGAAGTAACTTGTTATAGGCACAAATAGTTGTTACAAAGACCAAAACATGCACATGAATAAAAACTTTGGTTTTGAGAGCAATTTTAACATTAATGCACATAAATGAAGATAATTAAAAAAATGATGAATGTGATGCAACATCCCAGTATTTTACATTCCCATCTTATGAAATGCTGATAACATTTAAAATAAATAATTGAGTGACTGACAGCCCTACATTCAATTAAATGCTGACAACTTGCATGACTTTGAGTCAATGAAATTTGTGTTAGACCAATGAAATTTGAGGGAATGAAATCAGTGATGGAATTTGCGGTACTCATTTGCAGATCATGGTTAGGACCAGAGGAATAGGTCGTGCCTTAGGTCACGTTACTAGCAGAGGTGTGGGCAGAGGAGATCGTGATGATTCCGATGATGCTCCGCAGCGACGACGGCCTACCTCATCCGCACGGAGGCAGCGAGTACCTGTGACTGCGGCGCACGATGAGCCAGTGGTCCCTGTGCCAGATGTAGAGGCTGACGTATTTCCCGATGACTCGATGGCACCAGCTGATGTAGAGGACATTGGGGCAGACATTCCTGCAGACACAGGCATGCAGGCTACTGAGGATGAGCATGAGGGATTTTCAGGTGGTCCGAGCGACCTATCCGTGCTGACCCAGTATGCGGATCACGTTGCTTGCATCGTATGGACGGGAGAGGTATTTATAATATTTATTTTTAATTAGTTGTTAATTATACTTTATGATTGAAATTAGTTTTCCTTTAAATGATGATTTTAACGAATTCTGCGTTCCTTTATACTTCAATTCAGGAGCGTCCTGAGTTGAAGTTATCCTCACACGGGAGGAAGGTCCATAGTTTAGGCAGGCCTGTCCCTGCCATTGAGGGACTAGTTGCTGGGACAGCTCTGATCGCGTGTTCGGTAGACACTGGCGATCGGAGACTTTTATCCTCATTTGTCGAGTGGTGGCACCGAGAGACGTCTAGTTTCCATCTCCCTGTGGGAGAGCTGACGATTACGTTAGACGATGTCTCCTCGCTTCTGCATCTACCTGTGGTTGGCGACTTGCACGCCTTTCAGCCCTTGCACGTGGATGATGCGGTTCAGATACTGGTGAACTTATTGATGGTCTCTGTAGAGGCTGCCAGGACTGAGACAGGGCAGTGTTGTGGACCGTACATACGCCTGCAATGGGTACGTGATATTTACGAGCGCCGATGCCAAGCAGGTCATTGGATAGCTGCGGCTCGCGCATATCTTCTTCATCTTCTGGGTTGCACTCTGTTTGCTAACAAGAGTGCAACCAATGTGCATGTTGTGTAATTGGAGGCCCTTCGTGACCTCAGTCAGACCGGGAGGTACACCTGGGGAGTGGTTGCGCAGGTGCATATGTACGACCAACTGAACGATGCCTCTATCAGCAGCAGCCGACAGCTTAGCGGTTACATCACACTGCTGTAGGTAACAAACATGTTTTTCAATCGTTGAGGTTCAACAATGTTTAACTTTAAATTTTGTTAGACTTTCATTATTAATGTTTATCATTTTGATGTTACCTCTGTAGTGCTGGATATACAAGCACTTTCTCTCAGTCGCGGAGTCCACTGTCGATCAGGACTACGAAGAGGATTCACTGTGTGCCTGTAGGTGGATGGACCGACTCCGGATGTCTATGTTGGATCGAGTGGCCTCAGAATAATTAAGAAGGGGGGGTTGAATTAATTATTCCTAAACCTTTACTAATTAAAAAATTACTCTTCTAAGGCTTTTACTAAATTGTTAAGAGAATAAGGAGTAGAAGAGAAACTTAACAGAAAGTAAAAGCGGAAATTAAATGCACAGCGGAAAGTAAAAGAGTAAGGAAGAAGGAGACAAACACACAAGAGTTTTTATACTGGTTCGGCAACAACCCGTGCCTACATCCAGTCCCCAAGCGACCTGCGGTCCTTGAGATTTCTTTCAACCTTGTAAAAATCCATTTACAAGCAAAGATCCACAAAGGATGTACCCTCCCTTGTTCTCTTTGAAACCCTAGTGGATGTACCCTCCACTAGAACTGATCCACAAGAGATGTACCCTCTCTTGTTCTCAGTCAAAACCCAAGTAGATGTACCCTCTACTTGTACCACAAAGGATGCACCCTCCAATGTGTTAAGACAAAGATCTCAGGCGGTTAAACCTTTGATACTTTGTGAATGGGGATACAAAAGAATTCTCAGGCGGTTAGTCCTTTGAAAACTTTTGTATAAGGGAAAGGGAAGAATCAAAAGAATTCTCAGACTGTGTCGTTTTGAATTCTTTGACAAGGGAGAAGGGACACACAAAAGAATTCAGGCGGTTAGTCCTTCGTTCTTTTGGAAAAGGGAGAAGAGAGACACAAAAAGAATTCAGGCGGTTAGTCCTTGGCGAATTCTTTTTGGCAAAGGGACAAGAGAATGAAAAAGATGAATAGCACAAGTTTTCAAGGTTTGGAAAACCAGAAAACTTTGGAAAGCTTTTGGCAAAAGGAAGAAGAAGAAGTTCAAAGAGACTCAGAAATCAATTGGCAAAAGTTTGTTGTGTAAAGAATGAATTGGAAAGATAGATTGAAATGCAAATCAAAGCCTTGCTTTTATAGACTCTTCATGTCTGGTCAAGAGAACCATTAGAAAAGTTATGACCTTTAGAAAAACTTAAAACCAATTTGAAAAAGTCAAAAACCATTTGAAGAGTTACATCTTTTGATTTATTTAGAAACAATCACTGGTAATCGATTACCAAATCAGTGTAATCGATTACATAAAGCTTTTATGTGAAAGGATGTGACTCTTCATCACTTTTGAATTTGAATTTCAACGTTCAAAGCACTGGTAATCGATTACCAAAACATTGTAATCGATTACAACTTTTTGAAATTAATTGGAACGTTGTAAATTCAGTTGAAAGCTTTTTGAAAACCATTTTGCTACTGGTAATCGATTACAATAATCTGGTAATCGATTACCAGAGAGTAAAAACTCTTTGGTAAACATGTTTTGTGAAAAATCCATGTGCTACTCAGTTTTTGAAAAAACCTTTTCATACTTATCTTGATTAAGTCTTCTCTTGATTCTTGAGTCTTGAATCTTGATCTCTTGAATCTTGATTCTTGAAATCAACTTTCCTCTTGAATCTTGAAGTGTTCTTGATTCTATCTTGAACTCATTCTTTGATTGACCTTTGAGCTTTTTGTCATCACCTTTGTCATCATTTTTTGTTATCATCAAAACATCTTTGAATCAATCTTGATTCATCATGAAGCTTTGCTTCTACAGTCTATTGGATTCCATATGGGGAGCATTGACCGGTCCGGGACTTTCATTTGATTTCATGATATTCCGATCTCCTGCACTGGGGGCCTATTGCTGTGTATTACCGACCAGAGAGGGTCGTGCGGCAGTTTGGATACACCCAGACCATTCCTGTTCCGCCTGTCGATTCATGGGTGTCGTATGATGATATACGCGACAGGCGGATGCACTACTCAGATCATATGGTTCTAGCAGGTGAGGTGTGCGTTGTGCCAGGTCAGTGTGCCAGCGACTACATGGACTGGTTCTTCCGCATCTCACATGCATCCTTTCATGACACCAGGCCATGCATCAGATCCTCTACCAGATGGTCATGCTCCGCAGCCCCGAGTCGTCCCTCAGGCCCCACAGACAGATATCCCTCACGTGCCGGAGCCAGGAGCACCGTCGACATCTGCAAGGCCCACTGTAGAGGAGCCTAGACATGCAATGGTAAGTAATACTAATAATTTACGTCATTTATGTCAATATTTTCATAATAATTTGTGTAATTTATTTGTTTTGTATTTAACAGGAAGTTTGCCATGGGATTGCTGAGAGGTTGGAGCGCCATCTCAGCCTAGGGGTGGTCACGCCTGGCTCATCGACACATGAGGTGATCGAAGAATGCCTCAGGATGGTCAGGAGTGTCACACAGGACCATCTAGTATATGTTAGGTCTCGACACAGGCGGCGCACGGATCAAACGTAGTTTATTTACATATTTTATATTGATATTCAATGTATATACAAATATTGTACTTGAACTGACTTCATTAGTAATGTTTGTTTTATTTATTTCCATTAATAATGTTAGTTTTATTTATTTCCATTGATTGTGTATTCCCTTTGCCTAATCTAGCTTATAAAATTTTATAATTTTATTCTATCAAATTAAAAACCTAGAATCTTATCTCATATTTTACATTTGTGTCTATATACACACGTGTTATTAAAATGGTCTAGTTAACTAAGTTATAGTATATGTAAATTATTATAAATGGTCTAGTTAACTTAGTTTACCAAATAATAAAAAGTAATTTTTAATATAACTTTAAATATAATTGAAATAAAAAAGTTGAAAAGGGTGTAGAAAAGAATAAATTAAACAAACAAGGGAAATTGAAATAAAGAAGTTGAAAACATGGACATGCTTAAAAAACTTCTAATTAAAAAAAATTATAATTTTATTCTATCAAATTAAAAAAATGTTTTTTTTTTAAATTTCTCTCCTCAGATAAAAATCCATATTTATATTTTATAATTTTATAATTAGGCGTAACATTTATATTTTATTTTAAGAGACTAAAAAATAAAACCTTCTAATTTGAGAGACTAAAGAATAAAACTTTCTCATTTGAAGCATTGTACAACATATTAAATTAATAATTGACTCATAATTTATTTATTTTCTTCATTTCCATATTTTGCATCAGAGTTAAATGTACTTTGTTAAATATTTTTAATTAGTTCAACATTAAATTATTTTTAATTGATGACAAAATGTATTTTAATTAAATTTTTATTTTATACTAGTTTCTTAAAAAAAAATGAACTACCCGAGTTAAATACCTAATTGTAATTTTTTCGGTTGTTGTAGTTTTTTTTTATATTTAAAATAAAATTGCAAGACCGACAAAAAAGTAAAAGTAGTAGAAATCAAATTTAACAGAGAACGACAACTCATCTTCCATTTCCAAAAAAAAAACAATTATGCGATACATGAATTCAAACAATACATTAACTTCAACATAGTCAAACGAAATTAAATTTGCATCAAATACTACGACTAACTTATGCTAATTTTGCGACAAGGACAACTCGTCTTCCATTTTCGGTACAGGTTTACTGAAAACAGCTAAAATTTTTATTGGCCCAATCTTTTTCAAGTAGTTAGACTTAATCAACACCTTCATCACGTCATCGTTGGTTTTGAGTTCAATTATTTCAAATTTTAACTTTTTATGAATACTCATGGTGATTTGGTTTCCGAAAAAACAATCGCCTTACCATTTGTGTTTCATGAATACCATAAGGGGGAATCCCAGTAGGCACAACTTGCTTGATCAAATGCTTCAGTTCATCCATGGTACGTCTGGTGGGAATGTCAAACTTTTTAGGATTTTTTCCTGTGAACGAGTAACCAACAAACTCATTTTGGCGTGACATGTTCCACCTCCCATTGTAATATAGCAGGGCATCATGAGTAGGGGTCATAGTAGCTTGAAGTAAGTTTAAAATACCATCTGGGGTTCTAGCAATGCTACATAATAACTCAACCGGACCAACAAACAAAAATTCATGATTACACATTATCATTGTGTTAACATCAGCATCATCTTTCAGTTGCATACATTGAAACCGAAATTGATTACCTGCATATGTGAAAGGCTGTCGGTAGTAAATTTCATCCAAAAATTGTTTGTTGGTTAGCTTAAGGGTATTGTGTATTCTGGTTTTTAACGTTTAAAAATCACACCCATTAGGTACTCGAATGGGAACTGGAGTGGAAGTTTGAAAGGAAACACCATTGTCGTTGTGAACAATGGATCCATTTGGAAAAATAAAACCTAATGTGGAGTTCACAACTGTATGACTGCTTGTGGTTTTTTACAGTGTTAGGCTATGTCATATATATAGATGAGTTTTAATATCAGTGCTGCATTTTTTAAAGATTAAAAATACGCATGCACATGCTTTCTGTATGTGTTGTCAACTACACCAATGATGTGACATGCTTTAGCTTGCATCAGATCTGCATGTGTAGTCATGCTGTGCAGAGTCCTTTCACGCGCTTTATGTTAATGCAAACAACAATTTATCATACACGTTTTTTCACAATGTGTTGTCAACTCAGACAACGATATATCATACATGCTTTTTAGAATTAAGTAATAATTTTGTTGTGGACGTAACAAATAAATGTGAATATCCAATTCAAATTGATCAGTCATTATAAATTACATGTTCAATCATCATTTATGTCAACATAGTCTCTCTTGAACATCATGAAGCTCTTGTAATGCTGCATTATGCTAATATATGGATTGGGCCACGACTTCGCCTGCGGATGACAATTGCTAGACCATAACAATGCTACAGACGGTAAGGGACAACGTTCTTTTAAATAAACCTATTGTACATGCGAAAAAAGTGTTAACTCAATCCTACAAATCTCATTGCATAAATATATAAAAAAAAACACTTCATATCTACAATATACCTCAACAAAATGATTGTCATACACATGACCGATACAAATTATACGATGTAATGAAGAATTTGCCAGCGATTGACTTCTAAGAGGAAAGAATGTTGTGCTTTGTTGTTTAGACAAGGATACAACAATTACGTTATACCTTGATGCAATGACATGTCCCATGTCCGTTATATCCATCCACTTATCCATAGTCACCTGAATGAAACAAATATACACGTCAAACTTAATTTCAAAGTAAAGTCGTAAAAATCAAATACATAAATTACATACCTTGGTTAACCCATCAACAAGTAGTGACATCCTAAATTCCTCAAATCTCTCCGTGCCACCAAAGAGCTTGATATAGTCTTATGAGAATTTGGAAAGTTCTTTAAGCAGATGGTTGCGGACAACCGACCAAGAGTCTTGACCCATACCTAATAAACCGGCAACCGACCGATATCCACAGTTACCATCAGCTTTGACATCAACAATCTTATCAATGAAGTCGTGCATAAATGGCTGAAACTGGTCCAGCATGGGCATCACCGTTGTTCGATTCGGTTGCTCAGAGGATGATGCAGTACGCCTCACCGACGAATTGCTATTTTACATAGATTCAACGGCATCTACATACTCCCAGTAAGATGGATCGCGCTTTGTTGACCTTGGGTTTCTGCTCATAGCTTTCTTCGATGCCCCCTTTGTGTTAACCTTTTCTAGAGGAGGACACATCGAATTCTGATCAAGGCATGCAATTTCCCAAAGTTTAGTCTTCAGAGTAAACTTGCCACAAACATCAAGTTCTTCGAATCTTTTAGATATTGTTTCCATTACTTCCTTGATGCTCACCTCGGGCTCAGATAACCCTTGGTCTGAAAAACTAAGTCTCCTCCAGAACATATGGATTGAATCTAGTAGGCTGCAACCACTAACATATTTGGATAGCTCACAAGCACAAGAAAGACCAAGCGTGGTTCTCACCATGCAACCACAACTTGAGGGATTCTTTCCAGCATAGTCAACACGCTCTAATTCAGCAGCAATTTGATTTAAAGCATACCTTGAAATCATTCCAAGAAGCCTCCTGTATAAGGTTTTTTTGAACACATGCCCAACGACATGTGTACTTGTTACAAATGATGCTTTAATCTCCGTGTGCTGCAACGTAATCATGTTGTTCATGGCATCCCACACATTGCATAAGTTCCAATTCTATTTTGTAACAGTCTTTTTAAAGACGAGTGAACAGATTCAACCCTACATTTCAAATACACAAATAAAAATAAATATATACAATAATACATTTCCATAAATTTGTCAACGTTAATAGAAATAGTTGAACAGTTTCGTACCTGTTTGTTGTTGTGTTTCCTAAGTGTATCACCTTATTAGTCCAGGCGGAAAAAAATTTTTCCTTGTGTGGTATTATTCATGTTTCCTTCACATAGTCAACAAACATTGGCCAAGGTGCGCAAGCCATTTTGAACTTCTTCAGGCATTCATCAAACTGCTGTTCTGAAGGACAATCAGTCAGATATCCCCAGCAATCCATGACATAATCCCAATCATTTTTTTGCGCAATTAGTGATTTACATTTGACCTTCACATTCTTTTTTATGTGAAAGCTGCACAACAAATTTGTGCATTCAGGGAATACATCCTTCACTACATTCATCAATGCTTGGTCTCTGTCAGTGACAATAACTCCAAAGAGGGCATCACGCTTTAAAAAAAGGCCTCGAAAGCGTTGTAAAGCCCATACCAAATTATTAACGCATTCACCCTCCATATATGCAAAACCGGCAGAGAATGTCATCCCAGTCGGTGTCACCCCAACAAAATCGAGCAGTGGGAGTCTATACCGGTTTGTTTTGTAGGTGATGTCTATCAAAAACACCAAATTACATGCGTTGACTAACTTCACTGCATCAGGGTGACACCAAAAGATATCAAGAACCACGTCTTCATCCTTTATTCTATGCCAATGAATATACTGATCACGTTCAAGAAGCTTCACAGATGTTGCATTTCAAGATCGCTTCCTCTTATGGAAGAACGGAATGCACTTCTTGCATTGTATATATGTTTAATGGTCGTACAGTTATTGGCATTGTGTTCCTTCAGAGTTAGCAGAATGTTTCTTGGCTTCACCATGGACTTCGTCATATCAGTAATAAGTGTTTTTTCAGCTTTAGTCAATTGCCCCGCATATGGATGTCCAACTAATGACTTGGCCAATTCATGATTATGCACTCCACAAATCAACATCACCATCTAGCCTTCTCTTCCAACCAATGGCTTGCAACGAAGCTTGAAGGGACACCCATATTTCCTAGTACCAGTGTCTCTTCTGATAAATTCTTTTTTCCTACACCTATACTTGCCACTCCTTTCACAGCCAATTAACACAAACATAGTCCTTCCTCTACTACCTGTGTTTGTGTCCGACCTTAAAATCACCGCCATAAATCCATTTTCATGAGCAACGGATCGAGCCCACCGCAAAACATCCTCTCGACACTCAAACACCTACAAAGCAATCCACATAATTTAAGTTTTCTACCAGTATTCATTTTATTAAATTTGTGACAAAAATTAACATTATAACCTGCGAAGTATTGAACGCATCCGAACAATCAACATGTGGTTCATTCGCACCACATGCTTCTTCATTTCATAATCCATATCCGCTTGTTCAAACATTATTTCATACATCCACTCATCTTCGTCCATCTAACCAATGCAAACAAAAAATGACCATACAAAGAAATTAATAATTAAAAAAAAATGGAAACTGAATTCAAAAAACATCACACTTTAAGACACTTACGGATCAACTTGATCGGTACGTAATCTGTATGTCCGCGACACAGCCACCACCTTCTGCGTACCTCGTTTGCCGCCGCCGACCACCGCAACGCACCTTCAATTTCATCGCACCTAACCGTTCACAACGAACCCGAGACAATGCCGCACGAAAACCACAAAAACAAAGAAAAACAACGAACAAAAATGGCAGCTGCGAAGCGCAAGAAAAAAAAAAGAAGCTTTTATAAGGGAAAAAAAAGGGGGCATTTTTAGTATTTAAAATTTTGCTGGGTGTACCTAGCAGTACTCTTAATCTCATCATGGGTACTAAAGGTAGAGGATAAGCCCCTTCCAACTTGGTTGGCTATATTAGAGTTGAGAGATCAATCTCCTAATCTCTTTGTCTGGTGGTGAGGAAGGAAAGGGAGGGAATGAAAGTGAATGAGAAAAGAAAAAAGAAATACGGTGGAAATAGATTTGTTCAGTAGAATATAAAGAGAAAGAGTGAATGAGAAATGAAAAGAGAAATAGGGTGGAAATAGATTTGTTCGGTAGTAGAGAAATAGAGTAAAAATACAAAAAGAATATTTGTATTAAAGTTGCCTAGTAAGTATTTAAAAAATAAAATTATTATTATTATTTTTTAAATATGTTTTTAGTCTTAATAAAATTAGTATGTTTTGATTTTGGTGCCTATACAAAAATTTCTTTGTTTTTCATGACTCTAAAATTTTAAATTAATATTTTTAGTCTATAAAATGAGCTTGATTTTTGTTGTAAAATGTTTTTCTTTGATTTTCAATTAAAAAATAAAAATCACTAATTTTGTCCATAAAGTTCATTTTAAGATAGAAGATAAATCACATTTATTCTGGGGATCTAGTTAATTTCTGGAAGTATCACATGCTTACGTTGTACCATAGCTAGCAGGTGTCACTTGGGATGATCATTTCACCTTCTGTTATACACATGCAATTAACTCACTAAAAATATATTTAAATCTATTATTATTATTAGTATTATATAAGAAATAGAGGAACCTTAATCAATTGAGTGAATATGCAATTTAGTCCCTGAGATTGTACCCATTTTGCATATTAGTCCCTATCGTAATGCTAAATTCAAAATAGTCTCTATCTTTGCATAAGTGTTGCAAAATAGTCCTTTCGTTAAATTTTAAAGTAACGCTGTTAGTGAGGTCAATTTTAGTGTCACGTGGACTATCCAACGTGACACTAAAGGATGACGTGGCATGGCATGTGGACGTGCCTCCTAAAAGATGCCACGTCATTTGATGATAACAAAACGAGTAAATAGGCAATTTAGTCCTTGGTTTTGTACCCCTATTGCATATTAGTCCCTAACTTAATGAAAAATTCAAAATAATCCCTATCTTTTGCATAAGTGTTGCAAAATAGTCCCTAACTTAAAAGATGCCAGAAATTGTGCTTAAAGTGTCCATGCATTGCCAAGGTTGTGCCTTGACGATTTCTGGCGGCGCAGATTCCTCCTTGGATTCCTTGTCATCTTTTGATTCCTCTGATTTTTTTTCTTCTTCTTTCTTTCCTTCTTCCTCTGCTTTTTTCTCCTCCACTTTGTTTTCCTCTGGTTTTTTCTCTTCCTATTCAGAACACACAAAAAGAAATTAGAACCCGGAATGACACATTGATGGTAATTGAAGAAAAAAAAGAGGAAAAGAGAATGGTTATGCATACCTCGCCCATTGGTGTTGACGACTACAGAGATAAGGTTGTTGCTGTGGATTTTTGGTTCTTTTTATTTGTACAAGTGTGTGTGGGTTCTTTTTCGTATATATGCCTCAATTTGTTCAGAACCATCAGATTTGAAGAAGCCACTCATTCTATCATCATCAAATGACGTGGCACTAAAATTGACCTCACTAACAGTGTTACTTTAAAATTTAACGGAAGGACTATTTTGCAACACTTATGCAAAAGATAGAGACTATTTTGAATTTTTCATTAAGTTAGGGACTAATATGCAACAGGAGTACAAAGTCAGGGACTAAATTGTGAATGATTTTGAGATTGCTTTATTAACTCTTCTTGCTTCTTCTGCATTATTTTTTGTGACTGACTTCTCAGGGTTCGAAAGTTCAAACACTACGTCAGACACAAAATGAGAGGGAATGATTTGTTATATCACACTTATAATGTCCAAGGCTCGAAAGTTCTCAGAGAGAAATAGTCACACTTAATGCTGGATCAAACATGATTACATCTAAAAAAGAATATCTATGTAAAAAAAAAAGACGTATAATTGATGTCTTTCCATATTCATTTTTTTTAAGGTTCACATCTTTCTCCTTAAATTTTCACGCTACATTAACGAATCAAACAAGACTAATACTACTAGGCTGTAATTTTAACCATCTTATATATGCTAGTTTTGGTTTGTGTGAAGTGTGAACATGAACATGCATGATAAGCTTGGTCTCTATACATGGATTCAAGCCCTTGGAATCCTCTTCAACTCCAAACTTTGTCACTTGAAGCCCCCAATGGAATGTAAACACTCATGGCAAGTATAACATTAACTGATTAAGTAATAGTGACATTAACCGTCCATTGACTTGTCAATCATCAAGGAATCTACTTAGTAGACACATGCTAATTTTCTTTTGATAAACAACATCTTTAAATCCCTAGTTGTCAAGATTTAAAAACACAATTTATAAAGAAATTGCACGTGACTGCATTATTAGATGACAAGTTAATGGACTACCAATGCCCTTATTATGTCCTCATTTTCTTTTTAAGTTGTAGGAATCAAATATAGTATATGGGGATTTACAATAATTCACTCACTCTGCTCAACTAGTTAGATCCCCTGAACTTACATCCTCATTTTACATTGTTACTTTGCAATGTGAACTAAAATATGTAAAAAAAACAAAACAAAAGGCTAGAATAAAAAAACCCTCTATTTTATAAGGACCAATAAGTCATCTTTTATGTCTTTCTTAAAAAACTACTTTATAATATGATTGGAGTGCAGGTATCTTTTGATCATTTGGAATTATATTTATATATATAATATGATTTTCTTTATGACATATTTTTAATATTTTTTGTAAACAGCATCGTTTTTGTGTTTACAGTGATCGTCCTGAGATTTGAACCTAGAATTTCATGTATATACTACCTTAAATTTTCCACCACCAAACCAACACTAATGATTTACATCAAGTGTTTATCCATAGTAGTTAGGGTTTTAAAAGTTCAAAGAATAAAATTTATTATTTTCACAATTTTTTTGGATTTTATGCATCCAAACAAAGCCAAATAAATGTTAGGATTTTCCTATGTTTTATTCTCTGTATTTATCGGATTTCTTGCTTGTCACCTACTAAATCTTAACCTCCAAGAACAATTTAAATTGCTCAAAACTCAGTTATCATCATGTATGTTTCAATTGAGAATTGAAATGACTTTTTTCCTTCATTTGAATTTATAACTTCTTTTGCTCTTAAAAATATCTTCAATTGACGTTGTTTTTACTTACTAGAATTTTGATGGCATTATATTATTGGTGTTGAAAGTTCCCAACATAGTTAAGAAGGGAGACAAATTTGGAAAATTTTCACTATGCATATTTCGAATTTTCGTCTTAATTAATCTGTTATAATGCTCAAATTGTATTATTCTAAAACTAAAATGATATTTTTCCTTGTTATCAACATTCTTAGACTTGGAAAGCCCAAATTAGATTATTTGCACAACCCATGTTTGAAGATTTTGTGTGTTCTTCATATTTAAGTTCACAGTGAAGTCTAGTTAAGGTTTGAAAAACATGTATTATTTAAAACTTATTTATAGATTTGTATTGATGTAAATATTAATTGTTATTTGAGATATTGTGTATTATAAAATTAACTAGTAAAGGCATGCTCTATTCTGAACAAGACTGGGTCAAGCAGAGTGTAAATCCTTAATTTGTTCCACATGTGTTTGTCTTGTTATTGTTCTTTTTTTTTTCTTTTTTCCTTAAAATGGAGTAAGACATCGATCTCTTACTAGAATAAACTCTTTTGATTACAAGGTAAATTCCTCTAAAAAAACATTTGAGCGCCTCTTGGCTACCCTTCTAACCCGTAAACCCCAAATTCAATCACCAAACCCATAATCCTTGCTTTTGAAATCCCTCACCACTCGACTTTTCGCCAGCCACAATGAAACTGCCCTCGAAGTCTTTGTCGGAATTCCTCCCAACGTTTGTGGGGTATTATCACTAGCCCTGTGTTTAAATTGTTGGACTGTGAAAAATTGTAATAAAATCTAGGGTCTGATACTGTTGTTAAAATAATTTATGGCAAACCGAAAAAATTACTGGCTGAGTCGTGGACAATGTCGCTTTCTTTAAGACGTTTCGTGGCACTGTCAAAAATTGTGCAAGCAGACTATCAACCACGAAGTCCTCAGGATAAAACAGCTCAGATAACTGTATAAGATTCCCACTACATTGAGGGAACCTTTCTAGAATTACACCCTCTTGTATGACTTGAAAAGTCACTCTAAAGCCACCTGAAAATATGACTTGAAAAGTCACTCTAATAGCCAACCGAAAATATGACTTGAAGAGTCACTCTAATAACCAACCGAAAATTTAGAGTGACAGAAAGAAAGAGGAAGGAGTTTGCCAGAAATGCATCGGCTGAGATTTGGGAGGGAGAAAGAAAAGTTGAGAAAATGCTTCTCAACTGGGACAAGAAAAAAATGAAGAAAGGGGTTCTCTATATATAGGGAGTAAAACACTATTCAAGTGTTTACCTTGAGCGATGTGGGACTTGAAGTTTTTTTTTTCTTTTTTTTTCCCAAACTTTCACCCATTATCTCCTTTGTTCTAACAGATACAACATCATTTTGAGGACTAAATTGTTTAAATTGAGAAAGAACGTTAACCCATTGAAATGTACCAAGATACAATGAATCCGTTAATGAGATTGGAAGCAAATTGAAGTTGAAGGAAGTACATCTCAGATTCAAAGGAAGCATAGAATTTGATTAAGTTGAAAAAGGGCAAGATAATTGTAGCCACTTCAATGATACGTTTTTTTTTTCATGGGAATTACTTTAGGCTATTTTGACAAAACTAGCTTAAAGTTGAAAAGTTAGCTAGTAAAATTGAAAGTTAATTTTTTTTAATAAATTATAAGTATTCTTAAAGATAACTTATGAAGTTATTGAAAGTATAAAATGATAGAAAAGTAATAAAATCATAATTTATTTAAAAAGGATAACTAAAAAATTAGATAAATATATTAAGGATAAAAATTGAAAAAATATAAAAAGTTAGAAGTTGAGCGTTTCAAAAAATACTAAAAGTTACTAAAAAAAACTTATCTATTCAATAGTCAAACAAGTTTTCATTTAATGAAAGAGGTTAAAAACTAACCAAAATATCTTATCCAAGATAATTTTAATGAAACTTAACACCAACAATTTTCTTTCTGTTTGGGTTCAATGATATAGGAAGAAATTAAGAGAGAACAATAACTTCACCCTCGGGTGTAGGGATTTTAACTTTTTTTTTTTATACTTAGGTGGCTTTTAACAATAGAAAATTATATCAATTGATTTAAATTAAAAATTAAATTTTGCCAATAAAAATTGTCACAAAGTTACACGTCACTTGTCACATGGAGAACCCTTGTAACATAAAGTTAACAAAGAGACATTAAAATCAGATTTTTAAAAATTTGGAGAACTAAAATATACAATTTTTAGGGAAAAAATAGTCCCAAACTAAGCATCAAATTTATATTTGAGTCTAACGTTTAATTCCTATATCACTCTAATATTAAATATATTATCTTTCATAAACTAATAATTATGACAAAATTTATAAATATAAAATAGTTATTTTATAATAAAAAAGTATTGTTCGATGAAATACAATTTAAATTTGTGTGTGCCAGGTGGGGCTATTGATCATGATCCATGGTTTTCAATTATGTTGCTTTCCTAGTTTTACAAATCAAATGAATTGAGCAATTTCTCCTTCCATTTCATCCTGTATTGTCCTAAAAATGTCTTTAGATATATTTTTTCATCAGTGTGACATTGGTACGGAGTATTAATTGTGTTGATGACTAATTTTCGTCAAAAAATTTAATTGATAATCTTTTATGAAGTCTCTCCTTCTAATCATGTTTTTTTATCCACAATATTCAAATCCAAAACATTATGTAAGGATATAGAGTCTAGTATTACTTGGACCAACAACTTGTTAGTAGTGTCCTTACTTATATGAGGAGAATTCCTGTCCTAAATTTAGCTTATTTTTTAAACTTTATATATTCTTCATATTTGTGTCATACATAAATATTATTCTTTATCTATTAATTATTTTTATTTTTATTGTTTTCTATATTTTATTAATATTTCAAAAACAATAAGTACAAGATAGTGAGATACTTGTTATTATGATAACATTTTTTAAATTGAGCTTCTTAGAAATTCAAGCTGTAAGTTTTCCTTAATTTTGTTTTTATAAAATTATATGATTTGAATGAGTATTTTTTCTCTAAATATAAATATGAAGTTGTTCCAATAAATTAATAAATTCCATCATTGGTCTACTAGATTAAAGTTCAAAAACCAATAGTTAACAAAAGTTGTCCCAATGAATATTAGTCACTCCTTCCGATGGGAACAACTTCATACCAATATCATAAAAAATAAAAAAGATTCAAGTTCAAAAAAATATTGAGGTGATCATCAAAATATCCATTAGATTTTAGCTCAAATAAATATCATAGTAAGCTAAAATAGTTAAGCATATATATTAATTGTTACCATATATTTTATGTGACATGAAATCCTTACCTAATTTATTACCATAGTAAAAAAATTATTAGATAAATTTTTTGAGTTTAGAGCCCATTTGGTGGTTAGGATAAGATGGGATGAGATAGAATGTACGAACAAGATAAGAACATGAAACGATAAGAGTAAGATAAGTCTTAATCTTATTCTATGTTTGGTGTGCCCCATGATATGGATTAGATAACTATAGGGGGTGGTGGTGACAACAACAATGGTGGAGAGGATGGTGGTGGTAGTTGTGTTGATGACAATAGTGGTGGTGGTTGCACTAGCGATGATAATGGTGACGACAATGGTGGTGATGGTGGTGGTTGTGGTGACGACAATGATAGTGGTGGTAATGGTGGTTGTAGCGGCAACAATGGTGGTGAGTGGTGATCAATGGCGGACCTACATGGCTGTGAGGGTGGGCACTTGCACCCCCTCATTTTTTAAAATTCATCAAATTTGTAAATAAAATCTTATATTTTTATATTTTATTTTATCTATATTTATATAATTGAACCCACTGATTTTATTTTTTATAATTTGCACTCAGTGACTTAGGGTCTTAGATCCGCTACTGGTGGTGATAGCAATGGTAATGATGGTGGTTGCAGTAGTGACAATGGTGACAATAATGGCAATGGTGGTTACGATGACAATAATGACGGTGAGTGATGGCAACAAAGCTGCTGGTGGTTGTTATGACGGTAATGGTGATGACGGTGGTGGTGGTTGTTATGGCAGTGATGGTGGTTATGGTGACAATGGTAGAGTGGTGGTGGTAATAGTGATGACAAGGGCAATGGTAGCGGTAGTTGCTGCAGCGGTAATGACGGTGAGTGGTGGCAACGACGACGATGGTGGTGGTGGTTGTGATAGTTACATGGAAGTGTTTCTAACACTTGTAGAGGAAAAAAAATATGATCTATTTTGCATTCAAAATATACAACAATAATAAATAGAGAAAAATATATTTGTGTACCTGAATGCACGTTCTTGAAGCAACAAAATCTTTCTTCACCTAAACCAATCTTTGTTATCAACCCTTTGATGAGTGAAACCCTAAAGAACAAATTCTCTTTTAATGTCTAAAACTAGACTTAATTTTTCTAGTACGTGTGTCTAGTACTTTTTACCTCGGGTAAATACTTCTATTTACAATATTAAAGATATATGGATTTAGGTCTTTTCTCAAAGAAAAAAAGGAAATGTTTTATTTAAAATAATTTCATATCTCTTTACCTTTATAAAAATAAAAACTATCTCATATCTTTTATTTTATTTTATTTTAAGAAACTTCCTAGCATAATTAATCACATAATTAATTATGATAATTAATCACATGTTATCTTGATATGCAACAACAAAATATTATTCTTATTTTATGGACAACTTCCACATTTATAAAATAATACTCTTTTTTATATTGATTATATTATTGGTTCTAGCAAAAAATATAATAATATTTCACTAAAATATTTATTTGATTAAATTAAATTCTCTAATTTAATTATTAAATAAATTATTTTCTTTTGTAAATATTGGAACACTCATTTGTGTGTGATCCCATAGGTTAAATACTAAATCGATATTTAATTAGTTATAATTAATTTACTAATCAAGGTAGGTATCTAGGAGCACTCCTTAACGTCCATATAATATGAAGTAACATCTTTTACTTTCAAGAACCAATAAGAAACTCTTTTCTTCTTTCATTCAGTTGTCGTGATCAAGATCTTAACTCTATCATAGAGCTCAAACTCATTACCTAAAGTTGATTAATTTCTTCTTGATTAATTATTAATTCTACAAGTATTTAATCTTATCAAATATTCATTCAACTAGTGCCTCAAGACATTAGGTGTTTGAAATTAAAATATAACAAATAACTTGTTAATTACTATGATAATCTCATGCCAAAAGAAACTATTATATTTCTTCTTTAGAACTTCCTATTGACATATCAAGGTAATATTAACTATGGAGAACTCTCAATTAAATCGGTTCAATGATGACATTCACATATATAATCTATATATGCAATTTAAGAAATGAGATATATTAATCTTTATCCAATAAAGAACATTACATATATATTGATGTGTCATATTATTAATATCCTATTTACAATAATCCCTACGATCAAGAATAAATTAAAATTATAAAGGAACAATTATTTACTAAAATTGATAACATGATGGATTGAATGTTGAACACACATATTTATCTCTAATTTTAGTTTCAATTTTTAGTTTTAAAAATACACCAAATTGTTTTATTTGCTGACGTACTCAAAATTTCCTGAAGGTATGCACAAATTTGTCCAAATTTTGTTGAGGAATCGAATAATTCTTTCATTGGAAGCATTCTTTCATCCCTTTTCACAATCTCAACAATAAATTCAACCAAAATTATTATAAATTATTAACTTTAACATCTCTTGAATAAAAACTTAAAATAAACTAAGTTTATGTTGTTTTAACACAAAATAAATAATAAA
Source organism: Glycine soja (assembly GCF_004193775.1). Lineage (NCBI taxonomy): Eukaryota > Viridiplantae > Streptophyta > Magnoliopsida > Fabales > Fabaceae > Glycine > Glycine soja. The sequence continues at coordinate 40,736,736 of NC_041002.1, forward strand.
AAAACTAAATAATTATTATATAATTTCAGTATATAAATCACATATAGATAATACTTATCAAGAATTTTCTAAAATACACTAAGAATCCAATCATTCAACATGATCTCTTTCTTTCAGGGGGCCTAAAAGAAATAAACTCGTTGGTAATTATTAGCCATTTTCCATGGCTAATGAGTCACAATTTTCACACCAGCACAATGATTGTGTGCAGCCATTAAAATTTTTAAAGAAAACTATATCATACTACGAATGCCATTTTTTCTTCACTATCTCTTCCTTTTCCTTTTCTTGTTTAATTTTCTCTCATCGCTCAAACAGTGTTAATGTCTAATGGAAGGAGAACTTGTGGGCAAGTGTTTAACCTTCGTAAAATTCAAAAAAAATAAAATTGGTGAATTATTCAAAACTTTATTGTAAGAAATTAAATAGTCTTTATTTTATATATATATATATATATATATATATATATATATATATATATATATATATATAATTTGTCTTTTTCTGTCGACGACTCTATTATTACAAAACCCGAAGACATAGTTAAGCTAGTGGTACGATACCATTCATTTCCGATCACCGACAATAATGATGGGTGTCTTCTCTGGATTTCCTCTTCTTTTCCTTCTTCCTTTTTGCTTTGCTTCCTTAGCTTTTGGAGCCACTTTGCCAGAAGACGAAGGTACGTAATGCACATGTACATGCGTAGATAGATCTTAGTCATTTTATTCTATTCTTGCTTTGATTCGTGATGGGGTTTGGTTATTTTTATTTGATAGAGTTTATTGATATAAACATTTATATTTATGTGCGTGTGTTAGTGCAAGCTCTGAGAGACATAGCACACACAATTGGGAAGAAAAATTGGAACTACAGCGTAGATCCATGTACTGGAAAGAGTAATTGGAATTCTTCCGAAAAGAATGTCGTCACATGCAATTGTTCATTTGTTAATCACACTTGCCATGTTGTAAGCATGTACGTCTCTCTCTCTTTCTATTTATAGGACTACTTTGGACTACTTTATTGTTAAATTTATGTTTTATTCTTAATTAATTGCGAGATATATTAATAATTACCATCATTTTTTCGAGTGAGTGTATTTATTAAGCTGTCAATTAAAGAAAATGCATTCATTGATGGAACAATTATCCTTTAAAAAATAGTCACTTTTTAAATTATTAATATAATGGATAGTCTTGAAAAAAAGTAAATTTATAATATATTAATTAATTTAATTATTTTTATTGATTCTGATGAATTAAATAATTGTTTCTTATATATAAAATTAGAAGTAGTGTTACATTAAAAAACTGAAGTAACACTTATTTGAAGTATTAGTCAAAAATATAATTAATATTGCATTGAAAAACTAACATGATAGTTATTGTGAGACAATTATTTTTATTTTACAAATGCGAGTGAATAATTTTTAATGATGAATTTAATAATAGTGGATACAAATAGATTATTAAGTGAAATTTGCATGAAACTTATTACTACCTCCATTCCTTTTTAATTATTAGATTTTTGGAAATCAAATTGTTTTTATTTATATGTTGTTTGAAAAGTTCACTATCACATTAATTACTCTTTTACTATGTTTTTTTTTATATATATTATAAGACATAGTTTAAAAGGAATTGATAGTCCTTTTTACAAGGCATTTTAAAATTCCTATGAATCATTTAATATTTTTTCATTAATGGTTCTTATTAAATATTCTAAGTATTTAAGTTTTTAATTGATAGTGATGCATAATATTTTTGGACTTTAATATTTTCATATCACTCATAACAAGTTAATGACTATTAATATTTAATAAGAACATAATTGGTACTCCTTCCGGTCTTATATATTGGTCACATTCTAGAAGAAATACTTGACCTTATTTATAAGTTATTAACTAACCTATTAATAATGATTTTCCAATTTTGTCCTTTATACTATTCTCATCACTTCATTATTAGGAAATATAAATATTGAGATTAAAGGTTGTTATTGGTCTATATCCATTGATGGGGATAATAGAATAATGAGTAAATATTAATAATGGCGTGGAAAAGAGAGAATGTGAGATAATAATTTAGGCTAAGCATTTAATTAATTATTAGTGAAATTAGTTAGATGTATAATTATGTTAGGGTATAATTGGAAACTTGTTTTATTTTCAGATATATTTAATGGCTTAACTTCTCTTCCTTGATCTTGATGATTCAATTGAAAAGTGACGGTCGTTAATTTAAGACGTAATAGACTCAATATTCTTAAGAAAGATTTCAAGTTCAAGTCTTAGTATTAAAAAAATATAATTGAGAGGAAGTATTTTACCAAAGATAACTAATCTAATTTTTCGATAGAAATTAATCACCACAAAAATAATAAATATTTTATATTAAAGTAATGATCCAAAAATAGTCATTGGATGACTTTTCAATTAACACACTCTAAACATAATGTCAATATAACCCTTTTGATTCTTAATGGTTACACACTCATTCATCTTTTAAGGACAACTCACAATCCTTCATTTTCTAATTATTATTGTCCGAAAATATATTTTAAAGCTAATAATTTTAAAAAATGAGTAGAAGTAGTAATATAATCGTTAATGACACTGCTCAATATTAAAATTATAAAATATTAATATATTTGTAAATAGTTAAAGTTTGTTCATCTCTCACTCACTCTCACACACATGCACTATATATAAATATATTCATTTCTTCGGCATTAACAACTTCATGGTTTTTAATGGCTGCAGCATCTTAAAAGAACAAAATCTTTCGGGTATTATCTCAACGGATCTGGTCAGATTACCTTATCTCCAACAAATGTATGTATGGTGTAACATTCTTAACTTACAATTTGACTGTTATAATATACATGATTTATTATCTTTTAGTTATTAAAATTAATAAAATTATAATTTTTAGTTCTTGAATTTTTTTTCTTTGTTTTTAATCTTTTAACTTGTTATTTCATCATATTTTTAGTCTTTTAACAATTTTTGCGTCCTAACTTTTAGTTTCTAAAAGAATTAAAAATAAAGACGAAAAAATTAAATGACTAAAAGAAAGATGAAAAAAAATTAAAAGAATGAAAACAGAAATAAAAAGTTTAAGAACTAAAAATATAAATTTAAAAATGTTTTCGGACTAAAAGGACAATTTATCTTGATATATACCTTCATTAGTATTATTTGATTTATAAATTCTTTGTCTTTAATTTATTGCAGTGACTTCACTCGGAACTACCTTAATGGTACAATTCCTAGGCAATTGGGAACCTTAAATCTCGTCAACATGTAATATATCATGCTTTGTTCCTTTGCTTTCACTCTTAATTTTTCTCCTTCATGCATAAGTGGCCCAATTTAAAATATTAAAAAATAAATACTATTATTTGATCAGGATTCTCTTGAGGATAGAATTAAAGACAATCAACAAAAAAAAAAGAATTAAAGACAATGGGTTTTCGTTTTTCTCTTTCTTTTAATGTCTCGTAATTTTTTTTTAATTTGTTATCTTGTCCTTATTTCCTAAAACAACGGGGAATCTAATTGTACAATTTCCCTTTTGTAAGTTCCTTTATTGGAAACCGTCTAACTGGTCCAATCCCAAAGGAGCTTGGAAACATCACCACTCTCAAAATTTTGTAAGTTTCTGGTTTTGTACATTAAACTTTTTCCCTTTCTAGTTTTTCTTTTTGTGAGAGAGTTTAGAGGATCTGAATTTAAAATGAATAGAAAATTGGAGTTCAATCAGTTATCTGGAAGTCTTCCTCTAGAGCTTGGGAATCTTGCCCAGATTGAAAAACTGTAAGCCCTTTTCAATAGTCTCTGAATGACTTTGAATTTGGTTGATCCATATTGATTTCTGAAGCTAAGTTTACTGATCATTTGGTGCATATTCTATGCCTTCCATTCATTACTTGTTGTTCCTTTAGGCATCTAACCTCCAACAATTTCAATGGAGAGTTACCTGCAACATTGGCTAGGCTCACAACATTGAAGGAACTGTAAGCTTTGTGCATTTAATATGTCAGATTGTATTGTATTTGACTTTGAGAATGCTTAGGCCTACTCTATCTTATGCTGAAATCAACTTTATTTTGAAGAGTTGGGGAGACAAGTATCTAACTCTTAACCATTTGATTGTGGAGGTTTTGATACCATGTCAAGAATAAACTCTCCTAAAAGATTAGGAAGTTAGTTGAAAGGTTATGTTTGGTTTTAAATCTCTAACGTATTTAACTTCTATTTGTGGTTTATCCTCCTACAATGCAGTAGAATTGGCGACAATCAATTCTCTGGAGCAATACCCAATTTTATACAGAGCTGGATAAATCTTGAGAAACTGTGTGATTGTATTTTTTTCCCCTTTTCTTTAATGAACTTTAGTTGTTTTAATTTTTTTACGTAATGTCGCCTTATCCAAAACATATTTTTTAGTATCATGCATGGGAGTGGTTTGAGTGGGCCAATTCCTTCTGGAATTTCAATTCTGAGAAATCTTACTGACTTGTAAGTTTGATGCTCTCTAATGAACCAAGATTTAAGCATTAACATGCTTTTTATTGTATAAGTGATTAAAATATGATATGCAGGAGGGTCACCGACTTGAATGGATCTGATTCACGGTTTCCACAACTTAATAATATGACAAACTTGTTAACACTGTGAGTCAGATGATATGATTATGATTATTATTTTTATTATTCAAGTTATTGTCTTGATAAGAAAGTGTTTCAGGGAATGAAAATAAAGATATGCTTATGTGTTGTTGCTATCACTTTGCATATTGTATGATTGGTTGCCAGAATATTCAGGAGTTGCAACATTATTGGATCCTTGCCAGAGAATCTTGTAAAATTGACTAATTTGGAAATATTGTAAGTGGTGGTTTATTTTCTTTTCCTTTATGTTCTTTTTAAGATGATAAATCTCAATTTTTATTGTCATATTTTAGTATATTAAAGTTAAAATATGAGTTTGAGCCTAACCCAACCCAAAAGCTAGTTCAGTGGTGAGGGTTGTCTTCTACTTATATACTCTATCTTGACACTATTTCTAGCCAATGTGGAACTTGAGTTTTTTTTTTCAATATTTAGAAGCTTGTAAAAGTCTTGCATTTTAGTCTCACTGATTTGGTGAAGAACTTAAAACATAATTGTTGTATGCACTACATTATAGGAGTTATGTTTAATGTTCCTTTAATTTAATTTTCCCATTAGAAAAGAACATATTCTGACCGTAATTTCTTTTCTAGAGATGTTAGCTACAACAAATTAACTGGACCAA